>NW_027176207.1:6209445-6269445 GCF_023055335.1 Clinocottus analis | reverse complement strand
CATGGCGCTCAAGTGGCGACGTACGAGCTCTGAGACAACGTGGATCTGACTGTAATCTGGGTATTTTGGGCTAAAGTCCTGCTGTGGGAACTAGGCTTTATGTTTAGGGTAAGAGTGTGTTTGACGTTTACTTTACTGACTATGGACTCACGTGGCAAAATGTCAACATGTACTTACAGTTCTGTACGGAACACAAACAGCGGCCTCCTTCTGTGTTGGTTTAACCCACTTACTTCCCCTCCTGCCAGACCGGTTCTACGAGGTCGGTGGCTCTGAGCTTGTCTTTCAATAGGTGCTAGTTGACGGCCTGGTCGGTTGCATTCAGACACTACGGCTGCCGTTCAGACCCCGAGGAGCACTGACCAAGCTGAGCAGTGGAAGAGAGAACGGGTTGCAGAGCAGGCCCGCAGGCACGCTAACTGCCATAACAACATGGCATCTGCTAAACAACAAGAGAAAGGCAGTTCTCAGGCTGTCTCCTGAGCTCAGGACACAAATGCTCGCAGCCCTCATTGTTTTTTGGTAAATTAGGTGGTTAGTAAGTAAATAAGGTTTATTTTTTAAACAGAAGACGGTCTCATGTTTGTTTCCGCCTCTGCTGACGAGCATCATGTTGATGTCCAGACATGCTGGTGCCTCTGCCGCCTGCTCAAGCGGCAGAGTGCATTTTTCCATAGAGGATGAATTGGCTTTGTTTTTGAGGGTACTTGTTTTTCCATCTCCTTATCCTATGAGGCTCCTCATAGAGAAGACACAGATGCCAGGTTGCAGCAGATGAGGAGGTCTATGTGCAGTAATGTGGGGTCCCCTAAGAGAGGCAGGAGGAAACGTAAAAGCTGAGTTTCTCAACACAACATAAAAATGAGATGCAGGTCTTTGTTTCTTCCGGTTGCATAGTGGTCTGTTTTTTTAGGAAAGTGGTCTGCTGTTCCAAAACGCAAAGTTGTGGCCAATGACGTGCACATTTCATGTGATTTAAAAACAGTGCCCACTGTGTGAAACCTAAACCATGAGAAAATCAACACAACAGAATTACTTCCACATCCAATTCATTTCAGAAAAAGCCAGCAGTGTTGAACAGTGGCTGAATAAGCAGCTGAGTGTTTTTTCCCACGACAGGTTTATTTCATTTGTTAATGAAAAACAATTTGTTCGCTTAACTTTCAGAAGCAGTCATCTGTTATTTGACCTGAGGTTACAACTGAAAAGTTCCCTCTCGAGTGCAGTTTAAGATTTCGAGATTCAGGCATTTGGCAACTCCTGTCACAAATCTGTGACAGGCTTTAAATTCTCAGAAGTTTTTTTAAGTGTTTAAGTTTTTTCAGATCTTAAAATCATTCTATTGCTTCTGATTATTATTATTATTACTATTGCACAATTCACTATATGTTGGACAGAAGAGAAACGTACTTTCGATCTTCTGTAAGTTTGCACTGCACATTGCACAAAATTGATAATAAAAATGACTTTGACTTATTGCAGATAGTGATACAGTGTTCTGTTTGTGCTATTTTCTAACGGCTCTACTTCTCAGAAGGAGCCTCTTCATCTTCATCCTACCGTTTTGTGCTTGGTCATTTGTTTTTTAATCCCCCTTTTGTCCTGGCTTTACTTGAGGCCGTTCCTTAATCACTCTCTCTGTCATGGTTGAAATATAAATAACTGACCCCCTCAGACACCTCTCCCCACAGAGCCACTTCAGAGGCAGTAGGAAGAGTTTGTTTGACCTCCATGACTTCTTCTATTCGTGTGGACTCCTGGACACACAAACGGAATAAAGAGGAGGTTCTGCTCACAGCCACCTGTTCAACATTTTATTCAGCTGTGTGTGTGTGTGTGTGTGTGTGTGTGTGTGTGTGTGTGTGTGTGTGTGTGTGTGTGTGTGTGTGTGTGTGTGTGTGTGTGTGTGTGTGTGTGTGTGTGTGTGTGTGTGTGTGTGTGTGTCCATCCATCCATTATCCGAACCGCTTATCCTGTTTAGGGGCGCTGAAGCCGATCCCAGCTATCAATGGGTGAAGGCAGGGTATACCCTGGACAAGTTGCCAGTCCATCACAGGGCAGACATAGAGACAGACAACCATTCACGCTCACATTCACACCTACGGACAATTTAGAGTTCAATTAACCTAAGCTGCATTTCTTTGGATTGTGGGAGGAAGC
This sequence comes from Clinocottus analis, assembly GCF_023055335.1. Taxonomy (NCBI): domain Eukaryota; kingdom Metazoa; phylum Chordata; class Actinopteri; order Perciformes; family Cottidae; genus Clinocottus; species Clinocottus analis. The sequence continues at coordinate 6,267,285 of NW_027176207.1, read as the reverse complement.
CAGAGAACCCGGAGAGAACCCACTCTGTCACGGGGAGAACATGCAAACTCCACACAAAAGGACCTACCAGACCAGTATCCGAACCCCCACCCAGACACAATTTCCTGTTTAAGGAACAGTATTTTTCAAATGTGTAAATATCTCCTTTTGGCTTAGGTGAAAGCAAAAAGTACAAAGAAAGTACAATGGAAAATCAGACAATGGTTATATGTAATTGGCCTCAAGCAGACAGAGCATTGTATTGTCTGGCACAAGAATCTATCCTAGAAGAATCCATATTTTGCAAATCACATTCCATGAATAATATTGTAGTTATTGTACTTATTTCTGAAATACTTTTGAGGATAACGACACTCATAAACATTGCTTAAAGGATAAGATGGACAAAAATAGGGAGGAAATAAAGCCGCTCAGATATGTAATAAAGCCGCTCAGATATGTAATGACAAAGTCAGGTCAAACCTCACAACGGTTCTACAAACAATTCAACTCACCAAGCCTGAGACACTTGGACGAAGTGAATATCAATATTGACAGTTAGATGGACATCTGAAAACAGGTGAAGATTTGAAAATGTAGTTCTTAAAACATGCTCTGTGATCAAGCTTCTTCATGTCTTACTTCTATAGAAGTGTCAGGACTCTTTGGGCAGTAGCAGATGTATGTATGTGGGAATCTGATGTCAGACAATAGTACCTGATGAAGGAATGAAATCCCAGGTATCCAGTCTTGTGGTCCCATTGCTTATAATCCTGGTATGCTGGGTCCTGATGATTTGTAGCAGAAAAGTGCCCTTGCTCGGCCTGAAAGTAGCATCAAGTCAAGGCTGTGTCCTCCCCGGCATTCCGGTCCCTGACCTCAAGAGGAACAAAAGAGCTTTATGTGCCTTTATTGATGGCTTGCTGTATCTCAGCTGTGCTGTAGTTAGCACCTAATAACAATAATAGTAAAGACACATTGACAACTGTGAACAGTGTTGTATTGTTCTTCAACTTTCAAGTGCTTTTGCGGCATGAAGTACAACAACAAACATACATGAAATAAGTCTGTCATGTCTGAAACTCCACAACTGTGCTCCATCGGGACGAGAAGCACATTTAAAATGTTAAGGATTTTTTTGGGATAAGGAGACCTCCCGTGTCCATTCCATGAAGTGTGTATTCATAGCCCTAATATGTGTGTTATCAAGGTAGCCCGGGGGAGTGCTAGCTCGGCTGTGTGTGTGTGTGTGAGTGTGTGAGTGAGTGAGTGAGTGAGTTGGGTCTACTTTTCAGTACTGAAGGCAAAGCAATCACAAAGAGCGCTGCTTTATCTCTCCCTTCAGCCCACCTTGTCTCGCTATCCAGCTGCTCAAACCTCATACCAGGGAAAAGACATTTTGCTTTGTGCAGGACTTTTGATTAATTTGAGTGAGGACAAGGCAGGCAGGCAGGAAGGAAGGAAGGAGTGTGTGTGTGTGTGTGTGTGTGTGTGTGTGTGTGTGTGTGTGTGTGTGGTTGTGTGTGAGCATGCAAAAGAAGGGGATTATGAACTGTCAATCAATTTGCTCCCATCTGTAAAGTTCTCAAGAAGCATGGCGGCAGATTAGAGCTGGATCAAGGCCCCATTCAGGCTGTAAGACTTGGTTTTTAACAGACAGGAGAGACCAAAAAGGAGGGTCAGATAGGACTATGCTGCAACACCTGCAGCGTTGCGAGCGTCTATCACATAAGCTGCAGGTGGTGAGCTATTGCCCAGTCAGTGTCCAGACCAAGTGCATGTACGTGCACAATCGTGTGTGTGTGTGTGGTATGGACGTTAGAGCCGAACCCTCTGGGGAAATATTTCTGTTTGAGAGTAGAACGTTTTACCAGCGTCTCCTTACTTTCTGTTCATCAAAAGCTTCAGTACATATTTGTATTGGTTGGATCACCTTCATGGTGGGAGCACAGGTTGTGTGTTAGACTCTCAGGGCCATTTGATAAGCGAGCCATCTGGCAATGTACCCATACAAGGTGTGCCACAATAACTGTACACCGATGCTTGTTCACCCTCTCTCTTTCTCTCCCATTGCCTTTCTCTCTCAATGCAGTGTATTTTTCCTCTGCTGGTGTGGGTGGAAAGAAAGTGGATTGTGTCCCCTTGTAGTCGATTAGTCCACCAGTCGGTTGTTTTGGTCTTAGTTAACTAAGATTTTTTAGGTGATTTGTCATATTTTATGAATGTTTTTTATGCTGAGTGACATATTTCCAAGAAGCTTGTAAACACATCTCTAGTGAACACTAGATTAAAGTGCTTTTGTGCACTTATTTCTGGAAAAACTCAGTTTTACAGATCTGTCAATTATTTAACCAAGACATATTTCAGTTTGCATGGTCTTACAGGGCCTAGCTACCAATGGTTAGAACCAATACTTACAAGACATCATTACCACACTATAAGGACCCCGGTCTCATGATCTTCATCACAATCACAGCCTGATGTACAGCAAGAAAAACACGTAAGACCTTAGGAAAGGCATGCCACTGAAGCAAAAGCGATTCTCTGATGTTTTCCTTATTAGTGGATTGGAACAAAGAGACATCTATGTTTCTAATAGGCTCCTATTGCTCTTCAAATCACTCATTAGTGTTGTAATCTGGTGTATCGGATTTTCAAACACTTTGAATGAAAATATTGATGCTCACATTCTAGTTAGCGATGGCTATTCACTATCAGTTAGTTTAGCAAGCTCTGTTCCTTATGCAGTCATAGGATGTGCTCAGATGTGTCAGTGCTTCTAGAGGCCTGTATCTTATGAAAGTATTACCCAGGTTCTCAACTCGGGGTCAGTTTACACTGCTATTACATTGTGGGACCTGATGTGACTGGATGGCTGGAAGCTTAAATGTCATTATTCATCATTTCTGACATCCAAAGGGAATCAACAGCACACAGTCAAAGTGGTGAATAATACATCTTCTATTTTTTGTTGCCACTTGGTGACATAACAGGGCACAGGATTTACACAGGACTAATATTATCACATAACCTCTGTGTTGGAAATATTGTAGGTAATATAATGCGGAATGTTTACATGACAGCATTGAACAGGATTAAGATTAAAGGCGTCCTCTACAACTATGACAACTTAATAGAGGTCCTCAGATTGCACTGTGTGAATAGGGTTTAACGCTGTTTTGCTGTCGCTTAAAGAGTAGTTTTAAAGAGTGCACTTGTGGTCTAGTGAAATGATCTAACCATTGAGACTCAGACCTGCAGCGTTTGTGTAGAGCTGTCTAACACACAGACATTTGTGCTGACAGCAGGCCTCAATCAACTGAGTCAAATTGCAGGCAAAATAAGATCAAATTGGTCCGGTGCCATGCTTACGCAATGTATTCATTTGATTTTTAGAAAAACACTGATCATTCATCCCAGAGGTCTTTGTCAGGCTGCAGAAACTGGAGTGATCTCTCTACTTGGAGGTCAAGCCGTAACCTCTTGGCAGTTGATGCAGTCAATAACATGAGGACAGCCAGCAAACTGTAAAAACGTTTGAACATAGTTTTCCCTCATACGGTCCTCTTGTCCTCTTGGAATACCATATAACCAAAAGGAAATCTCTATACCCATCAGCTGTTGTGTGACGATGACTTAGCTTTTATTGGTTTTAAATGAGCTTGTTAACTGGCTACTTGTGAAAGAAAGTTGTCTCTCATCTCCAGTCTCATGTCTCAAGATGCTAATCGGACTGTAAACAACAAAGAGCAGCGCACGAGAAAGGCAGTAAGGTCTCTGCTATCCGCTGGCTACACCAGAAACACAGAAATATCGCCCCCTCGGCGTTAGAGAGATAGCCGATGAAGGAGCCGCGTCCCCAAATTCACCACGTCTTGAAGTTGGGCCCATGTGTGCATGTACGTTGGGGGTCGGCTGCACTTAGCTTGGAACAAGTGCTTTCTAGCCCGATCTATAATGGTCCATAAAGAGCAGACAGTAAGAGCTGCTCTGCTCTGTCATTTAGCTTTGTGAGAGGTTGATGGAGGGAGTGATACAAAGGGAGGAAGCCATTCATGACTGCTGAAAGCCAGAAATCCCTCTCATGAACTAGCTATTACAGCACCCACAGAAAACGCTTCATGCACAGGTCCGGTAGGTTTACACATCTTAATGAAAATAGCAGTGTTGCTATGATGCTTTGGAGAGTGTGGGACTGAGTTAGCACGGGGCTAGAGGAGGCACTGCAATAAAAACTACTCTGGTAAATCCATGAGTGCATTTTAGGGAGGTATGTGGCATTGTTTGCTAAACTTAGTGTGCATATGTATGTGCGTGCGAAAGAGCGAGCACGCAGGAATGCACTAAACAGCGGCCCTCTGTTTCATGGCATGCTGGTGGGAGCAGGTAGTAATTTAAACTGTGCCAGAGGAATCCACTGGAACTCACCCGGCCTGCCCTGACCTCCACACCACAAGTCATTGGCCTTGTCCTTCGTCTTCAGAGCCGGCTGGCGACAGGAAGCCATCCTGACTGTTTAGTTTTTTTCCGCACGTCATAAAACCTAAGCTGTCGATGGGTTTCTCAGTCGGCAGCGCAGGGGCCGATTAGAATAATGCAAAGGTAAACAAAGTGCATACAGGACTGTCTGTGATCCCTTTTGTGCAGTTGCTTAGCATAGGCACGCAGGCTTTATTATACTTCAAATTTCCCTGTCAACACCAGGCAAAAATAAGAACAATTTGCTTTATTTTTCATTGACTATGTCTTAGTGATGGTGTTTAAACTGCTCTTCTTCGGTCAGGTTTTCAGGGGAGACGTGCCTAAACCAGCAAGCAGCTCCCTCGTTCAAAGCTTGTGCTGGAATGCAGCAAACTGTGTGTGTGTGAGCTAGAGAAAGATGTTGTGAAACATGTAAGGGCAGATGGAAGAGTAGGGGGATGCTTGTTTGGCCCCAAACACACCTAAGTGAGCTTAACCCTGCAGGCAGCTACTAGAATCAGCCTCTGCCACATCCTGCTTGTCTAATTTCATTAGTGCTCCCTTAGCTTCACTGTTAAGCTCCGTAGTTCTCTTGTTCCACGGGCAGCAACACAGAGATATGCTAAAACCATGTGGGACCATGTGTCTTCACGCTGAACCAAGCTCTGCAGAATGATTAGACATAGTAAATATTATAACTCTGGTTCCAGGACTTGTGCTTCTTAACACTTGGAAACATCTTCCGCTGTTGAGGACATGATGGTTTTGTAGCAGTCAGAGACATCGGAGACTCGCTTGCATGTGTTCAAACCTCCTGCACAAGTTTTTGTTCTCTAACCAAAGCTGTGAGTAGCCTGACTGGGTTTTGAAGCTGTGTGGCTATGGGACAGGTTCAAAGACACTGGTCTCACAGCTCCCTCTCAAAAACGGCTCAAAGGAGCAGCCCACCAAAAAAAATTCATCCCTTTGTTATTTTCATAAACATAACTTTTTTTCAAACCACAAATATGTAACAGTGACAGCATGTGCTAAAAGTAGATGATGTTCCCTTGGCTATAAACTAAAGATGTATTGAATCCGAATGAGCAAAAAGTCATATTAATAATAATGTATAAAATATTGCGCAATATATACCATTGTAGGTACCCATTGTATTGTATTGCAGTTAGTATTATTGACTGTAAAATACATTTACATCAGCTAGTCCTGGGGGAAGTCTGCTAAAAGACTCCCGCTGTTACTGTAACTTCTTCAGGAGGTTTAATGCTGCGTTCACACCGAATGCGTCAAAAAATTTGTCGACGTGCGTCGAGATTTTTTTAGACGCGCGTCGAGAAATAGGCCAATTCAGCACCGGCAGGATGGCGGTGACGAGCGGATTATCTCAATGCTGATTGGCTGACGTAACTATGACTCACGCGTTTTTGCAGCCGGAGTTGGGAAATTTCAACTCGTGCGTTGACAACTCGCGCGTCAACCCGAGTTCGCTCTGCGAGCTGTTCGTGCGCCTACACGTCTGACGCGCTGCCCTCTGTAAAATACGCGTCTACGCAGCTTCGACGCGGCTGTTCATTGACTTTACATGAAATCTCGACGCTCGTCGAAATCTCAACGCGTTCGGTGTGAACACAGCATTAGGCCTCCTGTAGAATTTATGGAGCGTTTACACGGCTGGCACACCATCACTCTACACGATCACACACACTCATGTCCACAAAATATTTCACTATATTGGGAATTACAAACCCGTGGTCAAAAAGAAAAGCTTTGTGAACTGTGAATTTCTTGCAGTGAGACAAACCTTTAGAGAAAACAATGTCTGTCTGCCATCCAATCAAAATGGACCTTTTGATACATTACATAATGAGGTGTTATAACAAATGATGGTTGGTAATGTGAGACTCCACATTTACACTTAAGTCTAAACTAAAAGCGTGAGTGTCTCCCCTATAGCTTCATCTCAGACTGATACAGATGGTGCTGATGGGAGATATTGACATAAGCATTGATGCACATATGGCCTCTTTATTGCCGTTTATGCTGGCGACAAATTATATGTTAAGTGCCAGCAACTCGATCCATTACTAACGTTGACCCTAACAGCTTGGTTGCAGGCCTCCAGAGGTGAAGGGCAGAGGAACCCTGCAGATGGTGCAGGACTGTCCTCTTTAAGTGCTGACATCCAATCCATCATTTACCTCTGAGACTTATCCCAAATCCCTCAAGTTGTAACCTAGCCTCCCTCAGAGGGAAACATCAAGCATTCTGAGGGAAAAGAAAGGCAATCAAGAATGAAGATGAGGATCTCAGCTTTGTGTGAAAGATTAGATTCTGTATCTCTGTCAAAGTCAGATTTTTCCACCAGTCAACTTGACAGTTGAGATGTAAGATATCTTCATTCTTTGACCTTGGTAAAGATAATTCATCTCACCCTCTCTTTCAGAACCATTTTATCATTATGCCACTCTGTGTCTTTTAGGAGTCGGGATGCATTTGAATTGCCAAAACCAGTTGAAAGTAGAATACTAAAAGGAGGATTTATTTTGGAGGAGAGGAAAGTGCTTTCCATTCCGAGTTAGCCATACATTTGGCAGAAAAGCTCAGATTAAAATGTACTGCAGGATCAAACGCTTTTCGAACTGGCACAGCGTTAATGTGCAGGGGACAGGGCTACATCTGATCCATGAATTATGCTGGAGCTAATTACCATCTGCTCACTTACACTTCCTGGCCCCGGAATACTGGCTTGTTTTCAATTACATCTCCTGAAATAAGATTACAGCTTTCATTGGTTATTTGTGGGGAGAGGGGATACATCTTCTCCAAGTGAGGACCAGGATGTGTGACAAGAAGGCCTGCTGCTGTGCATAACACTGCACTCCGAACATCCCAGAATAGATTAAGATCATTTGCCTCCTTCCTCGTAGCGCCAACATCTTTGACTTGGTGGAATATTTTGTGAATTTCTGTTTTTCGCCATCATCTCTCCTGCTCTCCTTTACTTCAATATTTCACATTACTTCATGGTTCAAGTGTTTGAAAGTATTTTATCTCAAGACAACAACTGCCAGTAGGAGCAAGCCCCATTCAAGGCATAGGCCTTGAATGGCGCTTGCCTCATTCAAGGCCTATGACTTGTCAGATGCCTCGCGGCACCACCACTAGCACCACCACTGGCACCACATCACGCCATCTCGACATGTTTGGGTTCAACTGGCACCAGTCGCGGAACGTCGCGGCACCACCACTGGTTACCCCCTCAGATGCCTCGCGCACCGCGGCACCACTGGTTCCAGTCGCGGCACGTCGTGGCACCACCACTGGCACCACGTCGCGGTTCCCACTTCAGATGCCGCAAGTTGCCAGTCATTACGTGGCAGCAGCACCTTGAAGAACACTGGTGTCAGACCCTGTCTGCCAGCACCTTGTAGAACACTGGTGTCAGACCCGTTTTCAGTGAGTCACGGGTAGGCATGTCACAAGAACTGATACTTACGGTACCTTTCTATACTAAAATATCAAAACGGCGACGATGCCTATTTTTTTTAAGTACCGTAATACCGTGAGCTGCGTCTCTTGTGGAACTAATGGGGGGCAGTATACGCGTCAGTGTCGACGTTTACATTCAGAAAACAAAGATGCCAACTGCGGCTGCAGCGATCGTTCTGCATTCTGACACTGTAGCGGCTACGCGTAGCCTATGCGTGGGTTGTACCATGCGAGGAATTTCACCCCTCCCAATTAGAGTTGGTTCGGTCCATTATGGAACCAACTAACTCTGTTTGGGAGGGGAGAACTTCCTCGCATGATACAACCGGTGTAACCATGCGAGGAAGTTCTCCCCTCCCAAATAGAGTTGGTTCCCTCCGTAGCCCGTCTTTTCCAAAAAGTTTTTTCAGATAGGCTACCCATAGCCGGGCCGGCCCAACCGCAACAATACGTGTCAGGGAGGATGGATGGGAGGAAGCCAGGTTGAAAAAAAGAAAGGCATTGGAGGAGGATGCTGCCAAATGTGCCAAGCTTACCGATTTATTTTCAAGAGGACAAACACAAGTGGCAACTGGTAAAGAGAGACAAAGGCCTAATGATTAGCAATGTAACTCATGTGTTTCAGTTACGGTGCTGCTTACAGTAGCGAACTATCACAAATAGTCTGGCGTGTAAACTCACGCAAGTAAAAAGTGCACTCTGCTGCATTCAAAAATCCCTTCAAAATAAAAGCACAGGGTTATTTGTGCCCACGCAAAGACCTGTGACTTACTGAAAACGGGTCTGACACCAGTATTCTATGAGGTGCAGGTAGGGTTACAAAGGGGCGGAAAGTTTCCGGTAAATTTCCGGAAAATTTCCACGGGAATTTTGACTCGGGAATTTTGAAAAAAATAAATGTGCCTAAATTTTTTGCAAAAGCATTTAACAGGGAACTTAAATGTAGTTGAGACCAAGACTATGTACGCTGAGCTCAGCTGGAAACTGAATGCAGCTGGTTGGGAACATTGTTTGCCAGAAACATAAACGTAAACATAAAACATTTTGTTGTTTTTGAACGTCTTTGTCATCATTGTTGCGTCTGAACGTTTCAGCCGGATGCCTGGCAGGTGTGAGAGCGGTGAGTTGCGTAGAGGCCAAGAGCGGTATTGCAGACAGAGAGAGATTTCAATTACAGCTCACAACATTTTGACAAAAAATACCTGAACTAATTCATTTTCTGGAGCTGTGAACTTAGTTCAGCATTTTGAATGGACTATGAACTGAACTAGTTCATGTAGAAAGTGAACTTTCCCAACACTGTTTGTCATTACCATATGAATTACTTGGTAAACTGAAGCCATGTTCATTTTAATACCAAGTTTATTTGTATACAGTAGACTTTTTACAGCAGTGAGAGTCGGACGTATGTATGTCCACACAAAAGTACACCATCAACTCCATTATTCGCTGCTTTCAGAATGTCAAAAAAGTCATTTTTATAAGTTGTATTATAAATGTTTGCATGCATGTCTGCTTATGACAAGGTAAATACAGTTAAATTACCCCAAAATTTCCAGTTAATTCCTGTTAATTCCCGTTAATTCCCGATAATTCCCGTTTATTCCCGTGGAAAGTTTCCAACTTTGAATATTCCCGGAATTTTGCAACCCTAGGTGCAGGTGACACGACTATAAAATTAGTGGCAAAAGCCATGGCATCTCGTAGAATTAGTGGCAACTGCCTTCGTAATTTGTGGCGTCTGAGTTGGAAACCGGAAGTGAACCGGACATGCCTCTACGTCATTAGGTGCATCTGCGGTTAAAACCGGACATGCCTCTACGTCATTAGGAGCATCTACGGTGAAAACCAGACATTCCTCTATGAGGTGCCCATGCCTCGAATTGAGCTTGCCCTCTCTTACAACTGCACACTATTTGCAGATGAGCTGTGACCTTGAGTGAATGCTTTCACGTAGTCTGCTCTCGTGCCATGCCGGCCACCTGTTCACATCCTATCACCGTACGAACACTGAATAAGCAACAATCACAAATAAGCAACAATCACATTTTGACAAAAAAACATCTTTGGTTATTATTTATGTCGAGCTGAACAATGAAAAGCTGCTGTCAGCATAAGCGAAGCCCACGCCGTCATCATGTGGTTTGTGTTTTCTTTTGGACTCCATCACTCACAGTACAACAACGACAACATAGACAACATAGAAAGCTTGTGGTGTGGACACGTTTTATAAAGACATGGGCATTTTCCAACAAAGGTGAAACGAACATAAGCCTTTGGGTGCATTATGGGTAGTGTAGGATCCAGTGGCTTGTACTAGAGACGAAAAGTTAGGATATCGCTGCCTTTGCTGCTCAGAATTTGACCACTAACAAACAAATCTCTCAGTACAGCCCCAACTTTATAAATCCCTGTAGTGCCCCTTTGAAGATGTTGTGTGTATCCATGTTTTGTACTGTATGTGTTACTGAATGCTGCAGTGTCACCATGCAGGACACATGTTGACAGGAAGTAAGGACAGACATAGTGTGAAGTCTAAACATCTCCTCCCTGACGACACACAGAGTCCACAGACTGTAGGAATCTTGCTTTCCCCCCAACCAAGCTTCCATTTTTAGACAGCCTCCAGCTGACTCCCAGTTCACTCGGAAACCCTTGTGATGACTCATGCAGACAGGCATCCTAACACAGACAAAAACATCTCACCACTCATATAGTGTTTTGTGGGCTGATACGTTGATTGGTAATTAGCCAGTGTAGTTCATTCTCTCTCTCTCTCTCACTCACTCACTCACTCACTCACTCACTCACACTCTCTCTCTTTTTATTTATTATGTATATACACACACACACACACACACACACACACACACACACACACACACACACACACACACACACACACACACACATTCTTTTTAACGTTGTGTTGATAAAGGCTGAGCTCCTGGGTGCTGGTCTTTGTCTGCTCACATGGTGACACTTTGGCTTCAAGTGTAGGCACAGAGCAGCGTTCTGCTGTTTTTAGCTGCTGATTGTTCTCCCGGGGAATCCATGCTTTACTGGGCGCCGCCAAACTTCTTTTGCCACGTTGGCAGGCATATGATGTTCACCCTTCTCTAGCTCTGCTTTTCTTCTCTCCTGAGAGAAATATATGTCTCTGGTGAAGGCTGTTCACATACAGAATTTCTAGCTATACCAACAAAAAACATTGTGCTGTAGTTCGTAAATTATTTAAGGTGTTATTTATGTAATCATGAACCAGGAAGTAGCGGTGTAAAGACTACAAAAGCACACACAGGGCGGGAGGGAGGAGTATGTAAGTTGAGGTATTTTTTATATAACTTCTGCATTTCTGTGATTATTTTTTATTTCAGAAATGGATGTGTTGCTGGACTTTTGTAAGAAAACACAGGAAACAGGAAGCTTTTTGTAAGATATCATACGCACCGTTGTATGAGGATACGTTGGTGTCTGTCTGCTGGCTGCTGCTGAGCAGTGTGTTCATGGCTGTTTAAGCTCTGCATCCTCTGCCTGTGTAAGGACGGTGGTCTCAGCGATTTCTCATTGTGCGCTGCTCTGGCAAAGAAAATCTAACCACATTTATTCCTCACACGTCTTCCATTCGGCACTGTCATTTTACAGCATCCTCCACAAACACAAAATTCATATAATCTGCACCTCTCAGGGAGAAGGGAACGGTCCAGCCATCACTTATGTGTTGTCATGCAAATGCCTGGTTTGTCGCTTGAACACAACATCCCTTTATACAGACAATATAGACACCGACGCAGCAAATGTTTCCTCTTTTGTTCTCAAGCTTGATAGAAGCAGAGAGAAAAGAACAGTGGTATTTCATTCCTGAATGCTCTGAATGAGGCCGACATGTGAAACACGTTCTGTTGGCAGGATGGGTTCTAAAAAGATTGTTTTGATCTTAGTAAAGTTTAAGATTATTATTATTTGATATCAAAAGTAACGTAATAATCAATTGTTTTCTAGCTCCTTTTCGTTAAATCACTTTAACATCTGGTTGCATTTTGCAACATTAACAGCAGTTGTGTTAAATGTAAGGAAGATTTGGTAGTTTGTTACTTCACTTATGGCATATGCTATTGTCTGAGCTGCACCATAAACCCATGCACACGCACGCACGCACGCACGCACGCACGCACGCACGCACGCACGCACGCACGCACGCACGCATACACATTTGCCAAAGGGCCTGGTGGGTTTGTCTACACCTGCAAAGGAGCCAGCTGAGTCTTGTTATGTTTGCTAGCGGCGTTGAAGGTGATGAGGGTGCATCCGGCAGTTTATTATTGCTTTGTATTGTCACTCAGCGTTAAATCACCCATACTCCCTGAGCTTAAGTGTTTTTATTTATTTAATTTTCCAGGTGGGAGGTGTAATCGCAGTTTGATTTAAAGCCACGCTTGACACGAGGAATCCCATTTCCCCGTGACAGCTGCAAGCTGGCATGGTTTGGGGCGATATGCCGGTTCAGGCACACCCAGCTTCTGGATACTACTTTGACTCGCCCAACAAAGCGGGCTGGGAGGAGTTATTGCATGAGGAAGTCTTTATGCTCTTGTTACACACAGTGGAAAGGACTCAACTGCTTGTGCTGGAGGTTCAGTGTGTGATACATACAGCAGGTCTGAGTGGTTAGTGCGTCGCTCACATGGCCAAAACAAACTGAAATAAAACAAGTCACAATGAGAGCTGTTATTTTGTTATGAACATGAATCACTCAAAATTCTTGAGAGAAAAGTCATCGTTGTTTTTCATTTTGGAATACTAAAAAACTGATTTTCTCTTTTTATTCTCATTTCAAATGCACAGTTCCTTAGCTTATCCTTCTTCTCATTTACAGTTTGATATCACAGAGCACCCAGAGGAGATGTGAGAGGAGCAGAAACATAGTTTAATACATTTCAACTCAAAAGTAGGAACTTTGCAGAGTCAATTAAGGTGCTTTAAAGTCTTTTGCTTTTGAAGATGTGATTTCTATCCAGTTTGTCAGTCTTCCCCTGCAGCATCCTGGCAGCTTAGAGGTGATGCAAGTTGTTATTTTCTCTGTTTGGCAAATGTGACTACCCAGCTATATTTACTAGTTAAACTCTATTTGGTGATAAACATGAATAATGGATTTGTATGCGCGCTTTGTAGACAATAAGATTTTGACAATTGTAACATGGCTTCTCCTTTTTCTTTCTTTCTGTAAGTCACTGCAACTGTCACCTTTTGTAGGAATTGTTTTGGTACAATTTAGTTCTTTGCACTGTGAAGTGTTCAGGCAAACTGATTCTCATAATTGGCCATCCAGCTGGAATACACCGACAGTTTGTTTACTCCATAGCTGTGTGTTCATAGTTAATACATTTACAGACTCCTCTAAATTCCCAGGTGACCTGTGCCTCACATCACCAGAGAAAACATGCAGTTTTTACAGTCCCATTCATTAAACCCTGACTAGTGTTGCACGCTGTGTGTGGTAGCTTTCATTTGAACGCAGCTTTGAGCCGGAACTCCTTGAAGAAAGACAAACAAACAAGGATTCTTTGTGTTATTGAACATTCTCACAGCTGTTCAAAGAATGCTGGCTGCTTCTGAATAAAGAGAACCAATCAAACAAACATTACTCATATATCATATGTGAGGAAATAATATAGTACAATTTGAAATACAATAAAGAGTCATATGCTGACTTTCTCACAAAGGCTGGTAGAGTTCAAGTAGCATGATTGATGAATGTGTCTTATATATATATACTGATCACTAATTATCAATTGTGGTTTATTTGAAGAATCGTCTTATTGCTGTCGACAGTATCAACTTTGAAGAAAAAGTGATATGCGGTTGTGTTGTTGCATTCTTGCTGTGGTTCAAGATTAGATATAAGCACTAAGCAGGAAGTCAGACAAGAGGAGCAACGGGCAGCTGCACTTGTCATCACTCTAGAATGAGCAGAATCTGAGCCGCTTCTTGTTCTGCCTATTGAGCTCAAAGAGAAAGAGTTGGAGCGTGGAGACCTTGGTGTCACTCCCCTCTGCCCTGCCCTCCATCTATCCCCCTTCCCCCCTCCCTTCTTTTGCCTCCTCCCCTGTTGCACATGACTGGGCTGTGCCGCCATAGCAACTACTACTACAATTACACAGGAGCACTGAGCTTGACCCGCTGAGCTCGACCTCATCGAACTCAAAGGGAGGTATGCTTGAAATGGTGTCGTCGTGACAACATAGCGTGGTGTAGCTTTTTTCGCTTTGTTCACACTCCTCCATTTTTAGATATTTCTACTTGGGAGGAGCTGCCCAGTCTCATATCACAGATATACAGTCCCCCTATTTAATGAGATTTGTCTGTTCTTTTTTCTGTTCTGCAACAAAAACAATTCTCTGGGTAGATAATATGGCCAACATCTTCATATTAAAAAGGCAACATTGTCCATCAACCTTGACTGTGATTGAGCACCAAGTATTATAATGTAAAAACAGAGTCCACCTCCTCTTGTCCCACTGGAGTCCTGCTCTCTGTGCAGCTGAATCCTGGACCATGATGGATCCAGGTCTCTGTGAAGATGTGGGCTCAACAGTGACCACTGCAGTCATCCATCTTATTTTTCTGCAACAGAACATCAGACAGACAGCAGCATGCTGGGTAATGGAGTAGCCTCAGGTGGCGTTTGGTCCAGGAGGTCTGGCTGGGCGGTGACCACTGCAATGAGGCATGCCCTTCCTTTTCAGATATTAATCAATGTGTTTTTTCATATGCCAATAGTGATAAATATGAGAAAAATGATAGACAGAAATGTAGCAACTTTCAGAGGAGCTACCGGCCACTGCGTGTACATGTACATTGTCACAGCAAAGGTAATATTCTATGTATTTGATGATAGTAACAGTGGTTGACCTTTCTGTTACAGGATGGGCTACAGAAGGTGTGACTGCTTTGTATGGAGAGATCATTGTTGTCCCATGCAACAGTGGAGCACCGGCACCAGAGGATCTGATGTTCGTCAAGTGGAAATATGTAAGTGGATACTTCAGCAACTTCTTAGTGTTTACAGTGTCACAGCTCTTTCTCAATCAGTTTAATTTGTCTCTTTAATATCTTGTGGCGTGTTTGAGGGTTACTAAATGCACAATTTCCAAAGACCTTCAATGACATGGAAGAAGAGGAAAATGAGGCCCATATGATACATTTGGCTTTTCTTTTGTGTACATGACCACACTTTGTCTATTTCATCACAACAGACTGAACAGCATTGTCTTTCCCAGAAGAACTAGAAGACTTTCATGCACATGTTCTCATTACATTAAAAAATAAAAATCATTGTCAAAAAAGAAGAAGGTAAATATCACTGAGGCAATGTAAATAAATAAATAACAATTCAGAAAGCAAAATATTATGGCAACACATTCAGTGACACAAACCAATGAAAACATAGTAGTCATAAATAACAGGGTCACCCATTACACAAACAACAACAGGACCAGGACTTCGATATACTGTCACATTCATTATTGGAGCACGGAACCAAGAGAAGACCCATAACTTTCCTCCAGGTAAAGGAGCACTTTTTCAATGCCGGTCCTCTCTTCTGTAGAGAGACTCTGCTAAAGGATGGAGGTGTTGCTCTTATCCTTTACCTTTAATGTTCCTCTTATCATCCTGGATATTGTTATTAACTTGTTACATTGGAAATCAATATGGAATATCAATATGGAAAATAGAATCCTCTTTTAGTAATGCCAGATCTTTAGTTATTCTTTGATTAATGTGTTCTGTGCCAAAGGAGCATTCCGAGGAGAACACATGACCAGAGTTGTACACTATTACATTGTGGGCTAATTGTATGCCATGATTAGTAAGTGAAGTAAATAAGTCCAAAGTCCTATCTTTACTGGAAGCTTTGCTCTGACTGTAATTAAGCTCTTTAGTAGAACAAATACACAGCACATACACTTGCAGTCCATCTGATTCAATCAAATGGATGTTCATCAAGTCCATACTTCTGAAGAAATATATTGCACCTAGGGCTCAACATGTTATGTGTACGTGAATATTGGCTATTGCAAAACTGGAGCTGTCATGTGACGTTCAGCTGGACAAGCCCAGTGAGGTCACTTAGTACAGAACTAATGCCTCTGTGCTGTCACAGTACTGGTACATGGAATTATAACAATAACCTTTTGCACATCATATAATACATCTTGTGGAATATTTAAGTCACAAAACAAGGGCTAATATAATAACAAATTACAGTATATTTAAAAACAGTTCCATATTAAGTTTGCTGAGTAGAGCAAGAAATTCACGTTCAAAATGTCCTGATGGCCATATACAACACTTTGCTTTCGGCTCAAATTAGATTGCAACACTTTGAAAAATATCAAAATTTTGAAACTTTCAGCAATGAAATACATGCTTTCCTTTTAAAGATTTGTACCATCTGAAGTTATGTGTTCTGCTGGAAGGAAAAGCTTAATTGACATAATAACAGACTGATGATTTTCACATATTTGAACCGTCATCAAAAAGAAGATCTTGCAGCCAGCGATGTTGTATTTCTTAAGGTCAGACAGCATCAAACACCAAATCCAGTAATGTTCAAATACAGGTATAGGATAGTCTAAAATCATCTCTTTTGAATTTAGAGGACATTCAAGTAGTTTCTGTTTTTGATTTTTTTTAAATGTAGATTTAGTGAAGATGAAGAACTGGGTCCTCATCTTTGTTCAATGGCCTCCAGCGTCTTCATGGGACAACAGTAGTGTGCAGTTATCAAGCATCTTTTACTACCAGCTGCTGTGTAAACATGACCGTACTCTGTGAGGAAGACCAGCAGGGGAGAAAGAGCTGAGATGCGTCAGCAACTTTAGTCAAGAAATGACACGAGCCAAGCTTTAAAAGCTTGTGTCCCTAATAAAACATGGTTTCTGTGTCATATCAAAGATTTTGGGTAAATATGGATAATCTGCAGTCTAAATAAACAGAAACAATGAGATCATTTATGATCTGTGAGGCTAAATCAATTAATTATTGACGAGACAATATGACTTGGCAGTGTCCTTGAACTAACTTTTGTTTTCCATGGAGTTCCAGCTGTCAAGTAAACACAGTTGGTTGTTCTTTGAAAGTTTGCTGAATGACAGAAGTTACATGTTGTACATCTCTATTGGGTAATGTATCCTAAGCTGTAAATGAGGAATGCTCAGATTTACAAAATTACCGAACCGGTCTGTCCTGTCTGTCTCCTCAGGAGAAAGATGACGGCTCTGCTGGGGATCTGTTGATCAAACAGGCCCGCAGCGACCAGGCCACGGTTCAGGCCACGGACCATTATGGAGACAGGGTCAGCATCGATGACAAGTTCAGTCTGCAAATCACCAAGGCCTCGCTCAAGGACCAGAAGACCTTCACCTGCATGGTAGTGTCAGGCTCGAACCTCATGGAGTACCCCGTCTCTGTGGCCGTCTACAGTAAGCTCCGACAACAACTACAAGACTACAACTTCATTGATGATTTTATCTGGAGTTAACGCTCTTGTCAGATTTCATGTTCGGCTTGTGTGTAAGCAGTGTTTCTGAAGCTCTTATTCTTATTGGAGCCTTATGTTTGTTTGCTTTTTTCTCAACATACACCTTGTTTTGTAAGTCTTTTGGCAATTGACACCTTGGTCCCATCTAACGGTTCAGTTTAGTGAGCTTTCACTTTAAAGTCTGATGCGGTTCAACCTGTGACCTTTCTGTTCTGCTCCAACACAGCATGACTCTGAAGTGAATACTATCAGATGAATGTGAAGAAGTATCACTTATTCATCATCTCACAAACTGAAACACTGAACAGTTCATGGCTGTTTGCAGGAGATTTTTCTCATGTCAAAATGTCCCAAAAATATATATAAAAGAAACGCTCACACTGTCACTATATTTATCATCCGAAACCAGCATATATATTACATTAATAGATCAAATTGTCAAGCGTTGCATTGCAAAAACATGTATTTGCACTTCTGAGTGCTAGCAAAAAGATATATTAAGTCCTACATAGATTCATGGAGACTGATACATTTTGTAAATAATATTAATAATAATAATAGCTATTTTGGTGTAAGTCACTGAGGTAAACAAAAAATACATAGCACTGAACCAAACACATTTACATTTGTGAAGCGTATTGAAAGATGCATGGAGGACATCTTGAGGCAGTTCCTTAACAAGCAGCCTGGTTTGAAATGCATTAATAATGTTGTCTCCCGTGGGTTTGTTCCTTTTTGTTCTTCCCCGTGCATTAGAAAACACAGTTTTTGAATTTCAAACATGCCCATGTATCACCTGCTTATGGGCTTTACAAACCCAGGTAAAAGAGGATCAGTAGTCCTTAGAGAGAGCATTAGGTGGTAGTTTACATAGGACAAGAAATCATGAATATTGATAATACAATACATTTGCAGCTCCAGTAAATGTTTAGAAGACCAGGCTTTCTACTAGCCAGGTGCTGAGTGTTGACACTTACATGTTTACTCAATGTCCTGTCGATGCATTTAGACGTTATTGACAGTATGAAGAAGGACATCCAAGCAACTTCATGGAAATCCTCCTTGAGACAATTTTTTGATATTCCCAGATATGACTGTCTCCTTTTGTGTTTGCAGAGAAGCCATCTTCAGTTCAGATCATGGACCAGGCTGAAGTACTGCAGAAGGACAAGGCAACAACGGTAAGAGTCACTCCAGCCTGCACATTGTAATGCTCTGTGCTATGAAAGTGCACCACATGAGTTCTGCACATATGAATGCCAGTGTGGGCTGTAGTGTTATGTGCTGAATGTAAATATTGAGCAAACACCGCACAGAATGTGACGTGAAAACACGCTGAGAGTATTAAAGGAGTGGCCAATCTGGTGTGCAGGGACACGTGGAGGCAGACATGTTGATAGCACACAGCCCAAGCAGCCCGAGGCGCTGGAGGAAGTCTGGTAGAGTAGTTGATATGAGAACTAGGATTCAGCTGCGGTCAGAGCAATGCTGTGTCACAATTACTCTGACCGTTGCTATTAAAATACTTTTATCAGAACGATGACATACACACATCAGACGATGACAGCATGTGCACAAATGTTTGCTTAACACACGCACTTACTTTTATTCATAGTTAAACACACAGTCCTGCAAGAATTTTTCTCCTCTGTTTGCTGTTTATTTTCATTCTCTGAACACGCACTGATATAAATATCTTTTGGAAAAGCAGCACATTCAACGTGGTCATCTGTCTACTCTCTCTAGCGAGCAATGCACATTGACTTCACCACAAATACACATTTATTATGGATCAAGTGAGTGCTGCTACCTCCATCAGTATTCCCCCCTAAGAAATGCAGCTCTGCTGAACAGCTTTGAGCATGTTGTGGTGAGGGGAGAGAGACAAGGAGAGATGTAGGGGAAGAAAAAAGTGGGAGTTTGGATAACTTGCGGGAGGGATGATGGAGGGCACGACTGCTTCATAGTCAAGTGGAATTCCAAATTAGAGGAGTGTCATGTTGAGTGGTGGAGAAAGCAGCAAGCCTGAACGGTCTCAGCCATGGATCAGCCGAGGTTGCGTTTTCATTTGATCACAAAAGTCAGCCTGTGTGTGTTTTTTACACAGAAGTCATCCATGCTGCTGACATATAGCAGATACTAGACCAGTAAGTGAACATTGAATCGATTTAGAATCAGCCCAGAATCACTAATCATTTGCCTCAGAGGGCTTTACAATCTGTAGACATATGACATCTTCTGTACCAGAACCTTATTATTTATTTACGATCAGTTAACCATAAGTCATAAGCCCCTCACACGGGACTATCTAATAGGTCTGGTGTCAAGAAAACTCTCTTGACTGTCTCACTGCCGTCCCTTCTGTCCGTCTCACTGCCATCCTACTTCACTGTTTCACTGCCGTCCCTCCTGTCTACTTCGACCGGTAGCCTCTTGGCTGAATTCAGCTGTCAGTCACATCAGTTAATGGCAGCTTTCCTCTAATGGAACTAGGCTCTTCGTAAAGCTGCCAGGATAGCTTTAGTGAACTAGGAACTAAAATAACTGTTCAGAACTATATTGATGTTATGCACACAGTAGTACTTAACGTTTTACAACCATAAATACACTTCACTACTTTCATATGATAAACTTGGATCAAAAATCATATTTGTAACGCGGGGTTATTATCAGAGGCATAGCAACAGCTTAATTATCTACTTCATTTGATTACATTACCAATTCAGAATCTGAATCAAAATCAGCTTCATTGGCCATGTGTGGTTACACA
This sequence comes from Clinocottus analis, assembly GCF_023055335.1. Lineage (NCBI taxonomy): Eukaryota > Metazoa > Chordata > Actinopteri > Perciformes > Cottidae > Clinocottus > Clinocottus analis. The sequence goes on along the minus strand of NW_027176207.1, from coordinate 6,247,042 downwards.
TACATGGGTTTTTGACTTGGGTTTCAAATTCAATGTATGTGTAAACGCACATGGCCAATTGGTCATAACAGAAATGTACTACTGAGAAGAGCCTGGTTGGAAGAGTCCTTTTGGTAGTAGACGGTCGGGGATTTGACCCGCTAGAGTCACAGAAAACAGAATCCTTCCATCCTTCTAATCCTTATGACTTCGGCAGGAGGGAATATGAGAACCTCCGTCAGCCTTTTCCTGTCCACGATCGGCGTCCTCTGAGCAAACAGAGACACAGTCCTCTCATTGCTCGTACTGGATGAGGCAAAAAAAGAGGAAGTTGATTACATCACTCTTAATGCAACCTGGCCTTCCTGAGCCGATCATATGATGGAACATTTAAAAGTTTCAACCTGCTCAGTGCTTTCATTTAACATAATCATCATTACATATTACTTTGGGTTATTAAATCACAACGCAAAATCAACTTTTAGGTGTTCCTAATTTTTTTATGTACACTCTGTGTTCTTTAGCCAGATCTTATAGTCCACTATACATGCCTGTTGTGTGCCTCCATCAGACACCAGACAGAGTATCCCCTTCTAGTGCTTGAGCCAAGCTAATGGTTAATAGAGTGAAAGGGACAGAGCAACTGTGGCTGATGTTGTTTTGCACTCTTTAGATTTACAGACTCACTGAAACAGAAGCTAACTCTCTTGGTACACTGTGACCCCTGCAAAGGTCTTTCCCGTGTTGTGATGAGTTTCAATGGGTCACTGTGTTTACTCCATTACAGCGACCCTAGCACATGTTAGGAGCCTGTCTGGGTTAGTATAAGGAGGCTGTAGGAGTGCATTCCATTAGCAGACACAACACATAGCCAGGACGTTTTAAAAAAGTTTAATTAATGCGGGATCAGGTGGATTTTCATTTTTCCTTTAAATGTGGTGGATATTGCTTTAGGAAAAAGTCAGCGTTATCGTCTGGTTGATCTGAGTGGGAGAGAGGAGCTCCACATTGAACTTGGATGGGAGCCTGTGCTTGCCTTAAGGTAATTCATTTAAACAGAGCTCTCCTCCTGGACCCGGTGTATGTTGGAAGCTCTATAGTCTGTATTACTGTAGACTATCTGATGATGGATGCTTGTCTGTTATCTGACTCAGACAGCACATTCATCTATTTTCCTCCTGTAGTCAAGTTGAATAGCATTGCAATCGCCAGGCTGGCCTTTTATATCCGACCATCCAGTACACTGGCTGAAGAGAGTGCATTTTGTTAAAATATATAGAATGCCCAGCACAACTGACACGGTGAGATTTAAGCCTTGGTAATTTGGCTTAAAATGGTGCCAAGCTAAAGAGGGTTCCTGCACTTCTGCAGCCGCCAACAAAACCACAATGTTGCACACGCACACGCACACACACACACTCTTAAGGATTTAAGATTGATAAGATTTTTTTTATGTGTAACATATCCAAGCTTTTGTCGGCCGTGAGCGTGGGCCCAACCGACTCCATACCTTCCCTTCATCATTTCTAAAGGAACAGTGGTGGGGGGACGTTGAAAACCCTAACCTCTTTTTTTTTTTAAAGCCCCCCCTGCCACCTCTGGTTCTCTTGAATCGAGGAGGGTAAGGTGTGGAGTCGGTTGGGCCCGTGCACACGGCCGACAAAAGCTTGGATCGAAAACTGAAGACAATTCTCTAGCAAAAACTGTATTTCACCTTATTCTGCTCAACAATCACATATACAATATACCTGTGCCCCTGAAACGTGCAGCTGTGAAGCAGCTCATGGTTTGTTCTGCTTTACTTTAAATAATGGTCATAATGTACTTGCTAAACGCTCCACCGTGCTCTATATTTCAAGACACTGAGTAACAGCAGCTCTGCAGCTACTGCCAGCTTAAAAACCGAGATAAAAAAAGCATTATTATTTTGATGATCAGAATGGAGATATATTACCTCTTTACAAAACGTATGCTAACTACCGTATCATTTGATGCTTTTGTGGCAATGGAAATGCTGATAATGCTCATTTGTAGGGTTAACTCAAAAGCCAAGCACGGGCCATATACAAATTCTATGTCACTATTATCTTAGCCCAAAAATAATTGCGATTCACAATAGTATCCCCATAATCATAAAAAGTTGCTTAACACTGTTAAAATGGCACTAAAACGACATTAGGATCACTTTAACGTACATTTTGATCTGAAAAACATTTGTCGCATTGCATCACAGAGGTGACAAAAGAAAAATAAATGTTTGAGATTGTTTAAGATAATCCCGATAACGGAAATTTACCATGCTCAATATATTGTGAATGTACATATTTTATTGTGATAAAACCTTATATCATCCCGTCCCACCTTGAAGCTCAACCAGAAATCTGTAAAGCTGAAGCTCTCCAGTCAGCATGTCTATCTACATGCTGTCAGGTTTACAGCATGTGGAAACATTACTGACAGCTGTCCTGATGAGATGTTGACACCGTGCAGATAAGAACATGTTCCACCATTTATCATTCAGCCACCAGCAGAGACAGTATCACTGCTTTGGAAGTCATTTGTGTATCTGATTGTAGTACATTCATTTATTGTTGTTGTATAATTAATATTTTAGAAGAAAGCTTCTTTCTTCTAAAATAAAAGCCTGCAGCTTTGCTCCTGGTGGTTCTCTGAGCCTCTTAGCAGCAGCAGCAGCAGACTGGTTGTACTGGGTAACAATGCATTGGGGTGACAAGATAAATTAAATGCGACCTTATCTCTAATTGTAATGGTTCCTTTAGTCAAACACATGCTTTGCTTATTGATCCCTCATATTCTCTGTTTCTCTATGATCTCAGTTATTAACATGTTCATACCATCAGGATTTATCACACCCAATATGCAGCGTACACAAGTGTGATGTGCAAACAAACATACCCTAACAATGGACTTTACAGTGAAGTAGAACACACTTTTTAATATTGGATATGAAATATGCATATTCATAGGTTTGGGATATTTCAATGACGTAGTGGAGTAGATATAATTTAAAGCCTTTTGAACAAGGTATTGAACTTTTCTTTGATACTGTTTGACTGTTGGACTTTCAGGCAGCAGACTCAGACGCATGCCTCTGCTGACTCACGTGAGGCTGAGTGCAGGAGAGGGAAAGGAATGTTCTTATGACTCCCTGATGTCGGGTTCACACACAGCGTATCTCTGCTACCGTTGGTGACCTTCAACCTGGAGATGCAGCAACCAGATAGTTAGACAGCGTGCTGAAGCAGTGAACAAAAACAAATTCATTCCTAAATGAGAAAGTTGTTTGTCTTTCCCTGGCCTCTGTCCAATTTTGGATAGCACACGCTACATTATACTCTGGGGCTTCACTCAAATGGCTTTAAGAGGAAAGCTGCTAATAGCTGGTATTTGGAGCGAAGTTCTTTATATTCACACATAATTCTTCTTCTCATGAGTGAAATAATAATATTTACACTCCCATCCACATAGATCATGTTATGTTGATGTATTCTTGTGTGAGATTGTAGACTCTATAATTCTTGAGTGTGCAGACTTTGTTTTATTGTTTTGCTTAGGTGGGAACATGTGTTGCGACGGATGCAAACCCCAGAGCTACGATCACATGGGAAAAGAATGGAAAGCTCTTGGTACCCGATGGAAAAGGTAACAATGACACACACAAATGTCAAACAGTCACACCAAATGCTGTCATACATCTGCTGTTCCATATAGGAGAGGAAAGTGAACATGAGATCACATAAGGATGCAGTAATATGATACAGCATCTTGACTATTTTCATTTGTAGTGGACCAACTCTTGAATCTGACAGTAACGGAAATTATGTCAAAGTGTGTGCCTGAAAGTAAAGACAAAGTGCTCAGAAAAGGCAACTTAGACTTCAAGACTTTTCTGTGATTGCTAACTTAATCATCTGGGCTGGTTTGATTTAACAAATCTGCTTTTGCAACCAAAAAGGCTGTATGCAACATTGTAGTCTGAATGTTGGGCTAACAGCACTAGCTATGCTGTGTGCTTGTGTGTGTTTGTCATCTGACGCGCCCTCCCTCCCTCTGTAGCCGTTGTCATCACCCCGAGCATGAAGTTGGATCCAGCCACAGGCCTGTCCACCACCTCCTCCACCCTCCAGTTTGCAGCTTCGAAGGAGGACGCTGCCGCAGTCTTTGCCTGTGTATCCACACATGAGCTGAGCAATCAGAAGATGAAGCTGGAGCCCTTTCCTGTTCACTGTAAGTAGAGAACAGCTGCATAGCTGTATTCACCCTCCACCCGCTCCATCTGCCGACATACAATATGTTGTCAAGAGGATTGAGGCATCTGTGGTCAAGTGATAGTTATTTAATGATCTGGCATTAGGGGAACTGTATTAAGGCTTTGCAGCACTTAGGCTAGGTAAGGTGCCATGATAGCTTTCGTGGACTAGGAACTAGAATAACTGTTCAGAACTATTATGCACACAATAGTACTTAACGTTTTACAACCATGAATACACTTCACTACTTTCATATGATCAACTTATATCAAAATACATATTTGTATTGCAAGGTTATAAGCAGGAGTATAGCAACAGCTTAATTATCTACTTCATTTGATGACATTACCAATTCAGAATCTGAATCAAAATCAGCTTTATTGGCCATGTGTGTTTACACATACATGGGTTTTTGACTTGGGTTTCAAATTCCATCTATGTGTAAATACACATGGCCAATTAATCATAACAGAAATGTACTACTGAGAAGAGGCTGGGTGGAAGAGTCCTTTTGGTAGTAGACGGTCTGGATTTGACCCGTCAGAGTCACAGAAAACAAAATCCTTCTAATCCTTATGACTTAAGCAGGAGGGAATATAAAAACCTCTGTCAGCCATTTCCTGCCCACGTTCGGTGTCCTCTTGTCTACAGAGACACAGTCCTCTCATTGCTCATACTGGACGAGTTAGAAAAGAGGAAGTTGATTACTTCACTCTTAATGCAACCTGGCCTTCCTGAGCCGATCATATGAGGGAACATTTAACAGTTTTAACCTGCTCACTGCTGTCATTTAACAATCTTTATTACATATTACTTTGGGGTTATTCAATCACAATAAACAATGCAAAATCAACTTTTAAATGTAGGCATTTTTTTTATGTACAATCTGTGTATCTGACAATCCATTTTAACCAATTTAAGGCTTAGAGTCACCAGGTGGACAAACGGGAAAACATGTTTGTACGCATGGTCTACCACAAACAAATCCAATGTCCATGTGTATCTTTTATCTATTTATTCTGGATAAAACACCTGCAAGTTGACATGAGCAGGTCAAAAACTATTGTGCTTCCCATCCATACACACCTGTTCCCATCACCTGGCACTTCCTTATATGCCCTCTTGCAGTGAATGTGCCACCCTGTGTTCAAATAAAGGAACTACATTCACTCAGTGTTTCCCAGCATATGTTTTGGTTCATTAACTGCAACAATCCAGTAAATTAGTTTATAGTTATAGTATAGAATCTAGACATTTAATTATGCAACCAGAGAGGTCTCCCCCGGCTGGCTCTCAGAAAGAATGTAAGTTTAAGGCCTTTATTGGCCTCACCATTCAGAACCAGGGTTGTCTCCACACTTGGCTGATCAGAAGACTGAGAGGGTCATCTTTGAAATGTGATGAAAGATTATTTGATTGTTATATGTATCTGTGCTGCTTGAAGGTGGAATTGGTCCAGTGTAAAACGCATGCTTCCTTTCTTTTGCTCCATTCCCTTTTCCCTCCATTGTCCTCTGAACCCCTCAGATCCATCAGAGAAAGTGAGCCTCCAAATTATGTCCAAGGGACCCATTGTAGAAGGAGATAACGTGACTTTGAAATGTCACGCTGATGGCAACCCTCCACCCAGCTCCTTCTACTTCCACATCAAGGTTAGTCAGAGCTTCAACCTCAACAGCCACTGCTATCTGCTCTGGAATAATAATTGGTAATTTCAGTGTCTTTGAGTATTTAGAAAAGCCCAATATGAAATTAAAGTATTGTTAGTGAGTATTCAGCCATCACCTAACCACCCAGACAATGGCAGCCACCCATTGCTACTTAACACAAATTTCCTCTTTTGAAGTTGTCTTGGACATGGAAAAGATTCATACAGTATTCTAGAATTGGGTGATGGTGGTTAAACTTCTAGAGTTGTACATGCTATAGGTGTTTTAAAAAGTCTATTGCCTATCGAGCTGACTTCAGGTAAGAGTATTTCATTGAACTTCATTGAGTGGATCTCTACAAGAAATGACTTGTCTTCATCCTGTCTTCTGTCATTCTACGATAATATCAGCAAATAACAAAGAAAGGAAGACAGAAGCTAACAAAGCCTCTCTCCTCCTCCTGCTCTTCTCTCTCCACCAGGGCCAGAAGACGCTAGTGGAAAATTCGGACACCTACACCTTGGCCGCGATCAGCAGAGAGGCTGGGGGTGAATACAAATGCTCCTTGGCTGACAACGAGAAAATGGAAGCCTCCCAAAGCATATTAGTTAACTGTAAGTACGGATGACCAACCTTAGTATTTAGTACACAACAAGGGGAGACAAGACATAAAGCTCCTGCAGACGTCTTCACTTTGGCTTTGCCGGAAGCCCCCCCTCCCCCCCCCCCAAAAAAAAACTCCCTTACACTCTTAAGCTTGTATTAAAATCTTCATACATAAAATTTGATTAAACAACTCGCTTTACCCACTGAGCCGCAACCGCCCCACCTTGATTGAAATGTCTTTCCTTCCTATAAATAACAAGGCACTCTTATTCACTGTAATTAGAGTCATGGGAGCAGGGTAATGGTAATCACATTTAAACTTTGAGAGCCCAGCCTGGCAGGGATGCAGATCAGTGAGTGCCAGGCTGGAAGGAGGAGAACTAATTAGACATTTTCTGACAGAGTGAGCAAAAGTGTTTGGGTGGGCGAGGAGCTCAAGGGACTTATAGGCTTTTTTCCCCTGCACCCACCAACCAGCTCTCCCTCAAGTGATTACTCCCTTCTTCCCAGGTTGTGTTTAGCCTTCACTTCAAATGGGCGCTATCATTATAATAAAGAATTAGTCCCTGCTCCAGGTCTCATATCGCAGCCTCTGTGCATTTCCCCCATCTTAAACAAAGAAGCCCCCAACTTCTAAATTGAATTTGGAACTAAAAATAGAATATTTTCTAAAGTGTTGTTTCAGAAATGTTTGAGACCGTGTGAGTGTGTCTTGAGGGGTCGTGCCCTCGCAGACAGCAACATCATGTCCTCTGGCAGTTAGTAGCTAAAACCATGGCTGTCAAACTCTCAAATAATTTGTGGCCAGCTACTTGACATCAAAGTTCAGTGTTAGTGCGGCCTGTGCGTTTTTCTCACTCGCACCCAAAGCAAAAGCCACTTGCCTCATATGCAAAGAAAAATGCCTGAGAGACTAGAGACATAAACGAGCCACACAGCTTCAGAAAGGACTCGTGTCTCAGCAAAGTCTTTTTCATAATGCCAAGAAGGAAGGTGATGCTGTAGTTGAGGCAAGTTATGTGGTGAGTGAGTTAATTATCAAAGCTGATATTCTGTGTCCAGTAAAGAAGAGCTTGTCAAGCAATATTTCTCTGTCGCAAACACCGTGGTAGAGTGGATTAACGATCTGTCGAGTGACATCTATGATCAGTTACGTGAAAAAGCCTCAACAGCCGATTACTGTGTCACTCTCTCCGTAAACTGAATTTCACTCTGATCCACATCCTGTTTTTTTAAGGCAGAATATTTATGCAGAGAACTGTAAAAGCAAAAAAAGAGATATACTGTGGCTTAAACTTGAACTTTCTGTGATCTGTAATGTATTTCTGTATTTGATCTTTTTCTGATCCTTCGCTGGTTGATACTCCATGGCAAAACTCAGCGAAAGTGCAGACAAAACCGACAATGCTCAGCTAGCCGTATTCATCAGGATATTAATGAGCAATTAAAAGTGACAGAAGAATTGCTGAGTTTGTGTCCAATGCACAGTCGCACCACAGCCAAGGATATATTTCAGGTGCTGTGTGGTCACTAGAGCTTTATTGCAAGCTTTGATCAGGCTCTACCAGGTTCATGTGTGACAGGAATCGGCTCCATATGTGTTGATCAATTAGATGTTTGTGAGCAAATGTTTTCGTCAGATGTTTGAACCTTTTGCTCCAGCATTTAGGCTGAAAAGCTGAACTCTGAGCAGTTAATGTAAAAGTGGATCTTGTGACATCAGAGGCAGCCAACCAATAGGACTCAACACAACATCCTCATTCTGCCTTGTTTTCTCAGACATAGACCTGAGTCTGACACCCACTGGGAAGGTGGTGAAGGTCGTGGGGGACACCTTGTCTGTGACAATGGAGAAGAGCGCCTCAGGAGATACTAAAGTGTCATGGACAAAGGTAATGGGGCCCAGGGTCTGCCGTCGATGGGAGAGAAGTGATGCAAAAGTAAACTTTGTGATCAAACCTCAATCTGAACTCTCATATCATGTGAACGAGGAACTTGTTGTTCGTAGAAATTAATTTACTTTACATTGTTTCTGAAAGAGAGCTCAGCCTAAACACATACCACTAGAAGGATGATGGATCACACCAAGATATGTTGCAGAATCGCGTCTCCTGCAAAACCATTGTTTTCCTTTGGTTCTTCTCCTTACTGTTCTGCATAGTCAATAAGTTTTTATATTCTAACCGAGATGCAGCGCTACCAACAGCGTTGTTATAAAGTTGGTAGCGTGTTATAAAGTTGGTAGCGCTACCACCAGCGCTACCAACTTTATAACACCCTTTGGCAAAGCAAGTTGGGGTTTTAGCACTATTTTTTACACCGCACAACATCTGAACTTTAAAAACGTCACTTTTCAAGCCTTTTAAAAGCAGTTAATCTGTGTTTTTCCTTCTGATATGTGCTTCTCCTTATGTTTTGCATAGCCAGGAAGCCCAACTTTCTGTAACCAATCGTTTTTTAAGGTGGCAGCGCCTGTTGCAAGTGTTCTTGAACAGAAACTATGTCATGTGTGCTACTTGGTAGTGAAATTAGAGTTGCAGATGTTTGGTTTGGTTTTCAGAACGGAAAAGTGATGAAGGAGCCGGCGTTCAGCAGGTTGACCTATGCAGATGCAGGACTCTACGTATGTGAGGTTTCCATGACTGGCCTCACGCGACACCAGAGCTTTGAACTGTTCATAGAAGGTGAGAGTGTGTGTGTCATTGTCACACTGGTGTGCTCTGCTGGCTTAAAGGACTGGATCACTAATATTTATAACTTTTCTATTTAGCCACACCATCTTTTTTTCTGGCTGTTGAATAAATGCACAGAGGCCGGCTTTCTCCTGTTTTTCAGATGTTTCTTTGTGGAAGTGCTGAGGTCATAACATTTTGTCATGTGTTTGCATCAGGAAAGCCTTTGATCACCAGTCTAACCAAACACCGCGCTGATGATGCCAATTACAAGGTTTTGACCTGCGAGGCTGAGGGAGTACCGGAGCCCAACTTTCAATGGAGTGTCAACGGTACAAATGTAAGTGTGTGTGTGTGTGTGTGTGTGTGTGTGTGTGTGTGTGTGTGTGTGTGTGTGTGTGTGTGTGTGTGTGTGTGTGTGTGTGTGTGTGTGTGTGTGTGTGTGTGTGTTTAGTATCTTAAATGGAGAAAAAAAAGCAGCAGAATCTTTTAATGGATCACACAAGCCTCCTCACCACATCAGGCTGCAGTATGAAGGTCCCCTACTCACATCCAACCCCCTTAGTCTGTAAAGTTTTGTGACTTCATCTTCATGAAGACTCCACCGCAAATGTCTCCCGTAGCTGTGCCTACGGTGTGTGAATGTTAGCTACTCCTAATGGGCAGGTGGAACCTCAGCCCCTACCATCAGGGTATAAATGGGTGTGAATTGGAGCTTTGAGTGGAAGGCTAGAAAAGATCTACGAGTACAGTCATTTAGCTTCAACAAAGTGAAAACAAAGCTGCATCGCTGTAACTGCCAACAGTTAGGACCTGACCCCAAAGAGAGCTCCTGTTGAGATTTCCCTCTTCTCCATGTTGTTCCATCATGACAACTGTTTTATTGAGGCTGTGTGTTTGCAGAGCTGTTTTGTATTGTAACTCGAGAGTTATCTCAGCTGGAGCTGTAAAGCAACTGTTACAGTTGAGTGAGAATAAGACGCACTATCCTCTAATGAATAATGTACTATGGAGATGTTCTGGTCAGGGGTCTTCATGGGCAGGTAGCGCTTTCATACGAGGCAACATGTTTCTGTTGGATTCAGAATAGGTTTGCAACTTGGCAGCAGAGTTCAGCTCTCCTAGTAACTCCCAGTATCTGTCTTCCCACTGTTCCTACCTGTCGAGCAACATGCTGCACAATATCCTGTAGAATGGAGGACTCCATGACGTGTGTGAGATGTTTTTGTTTTCTACTGTGCCTCCAGGAGGAGAGCTCCTACACCAACGGCAAGGCCACCCATAAAATCTCTGTGGTCCCTAAGGTGAATCTCACAGTCACCTGCAGCGTCAGCAACAGGCTGGGAGAAGATCTCATGACGATCAACGTTTCCTCTGGTGAGTCACAAGGGTCCACAGCTCGGGCAGTGATACTTCTCTGTAGTGGACAACTGATGTTAAACAGCATGGAAGAGACAAGGCATGTATCTTACTTCCTTTTGCAGTGGCGGGCTGTGGGTTTTAGACCTAGGCCTTCAATGAGTGCCGTATAGTCTACACCACAGGCTTTCACTCCCTCCAGGAAACACAACGCCTTGGTTCTTGTTCTTCAACACATAATCTTCGACGCATAATTAGGCAGCGTCTGGGCCGCTGTGGGCCGGCCCTCTCTTTCATTGCGCCACAGCGTTTCAGAGACCCTCTGACTCCCGCGTGCAATTAGGGTTGGGTACCGAGAACCGGTGCTAATATGGCACCGGTTCCAAGACGTCTGAACCGAAACACAACGCAGATTTCGGTGCTTTCTTTGGGTGCTTTCTTTCGGTGCCTGAGCCAATTCAAATACTTTTTTTTTTACACTACTCTGTAATCTTGCACAGTATACCGGTACTAAAAAGGTAGCGAGATACCCGCATGTTAAAAACTAAAGGATTTTGCATATTTTGATGTGACCGATACTTTATAAAAATAGCGCGGATCACAGTGCAGGGACTGCTCATGTCGCTGCATGCAGCGGGACTCAAGGGGGCGGGACTACCAGCGCGCACACACCCACCACGCTCACAGAGTGATCGCTGGGTAGACATGAGTGCAGGAGCTTCTGCCCACCGTCCTTCGCTTGTTGGATAAAAGCTGTAGTCCAGTAAAGCTCTCCAAGTTAATATTAATGATGATGTGTTGTCTAGTAAAGCAGCAGTTTGTAGAATCCAACAGTTTCTTTGTGGAGTTCTGTTGCACACGGTCCCTATCAGGCCACTTGATGCTTGTGTCAGCGCTGTGGCTTGTTTATGATTAAATACGACTGCAAACGTAAAAAAACAGAAACAGAATCAGCATTTCACTCAACAGATGCACATAACCTGTGGGAAAGGGTCCTGAGATTCTAGGTTCTAGGCCCTGATTCTAGGTTGTGGGCCCTGTGACCAATCACACGTCCTGACCGTTTAGAAGACTGTTTCATGTATTGTAACCAAGCTACTCTTTCTAGAGGAAGACAGGTGAAATGTGAGTGGATAAAAATGCTGTTAACCAAGTCCAAAAAAGCCATACCAGAGGGCTTGTGGGCGACTGTGGCTCAGTGTGTGAATGGGTGAATGATGTCATGTAGTGTTAAAGCGTTTTGAGTCGTCTGAAGACTAGAAAAGCGCAATAGGTCCATTTTCCTTAAGGAGCAGGAATAGGCAAAAAATAATTATAATACATGTAGTGTTTTTTGTATTAAAAAAACAAAAGTGATCAGAAACCAATTTAGGTGGAAAAAACTCCCATCAGGGAGTATCCGGGGTAAATGAATTATTTCAATAACTCCATATGGACTACAGAAGTATGTCCACTGTGCTGTAAAGAGTCTATTAGCAGGTGTTGTGTACATGATGTTGTGTTGTGCACATGATGTGTCACCTGGCACAGGGAGAAGACACCGCCTGCAGTACAGACATTATGGAATGAGAGACTTGAAGTTGTTTCTTCCATTCTTTGAGAACACTTGTTCTATTTTCTGCAATTCATATGAAGCTATTTTCAACATCAGTTATTTTCTGAGTCTAATTTGTGTACGTGAAACATTTTAGATGATGGCAATGTACACTATAGTTACTAAGAAATCCTTACTTTGGAATGAGACTCATTTAAGGAAAGGCTAAATGCTACAGTGGAATCATTTCATACATTCATTATGTGCTACTACTGTTCCTCCTCATTCTCCCTCTCTGTCTGTGACAATGCGTCTTTCTTTTGTCTCTCCTCCTTCACTGTCTCCGGCCTTATTTCCTGCTTGTCGGCGGATAAACCTGACTCGCTTTGTTTCCGTGCAGCCTGGAATATGCGCTGAAAGCATAATTATTGTTGCTTTTGAAATGTATTGTTGCTTTCTTCTCTCCAAGGCACAGTGTACATGTTAAAAAGGGCGTGGCCAGGCCTTACTTATGCCTGATCAAAGGACAATTTTTTTGTATTTTAGACAAACCGCATTTTCATGTTTTATTTGCATTTTATTTTTATGAGTTCTAATTTATTTATGTTTGATTTCAGTTTTTAAGGAGGAAAAGGAGGATAAAGGTAAGATTTGTATTTTTTTATTCCTTATCTTTTACTTTTTAGACTTTCTAACGAGGCTCTGTTGATAGTCGCGCTTCTCTTCAGGTAGTCGATCACTTCTCCTCTCCATGTATGACTGAGCCTCATCATCACTTTCCCTGTGTCTTCACATGCACCCTCGTCTTCAATATTCTCCTTTAAACTCCTGCCTCTGAATCAGATTAGACAGATTATGAAGAGTGTCTGGTGATTAAGTGCTGTGCATAGTTCTGTTAAGTGACGACAACACAGTCTTATAAATGTTCCCTGAAGTACATACATTTGGATATTTGACTATTATTCAGTCAAAGCATTTTGTATTTTTAAAAAACATAATGAACGTCTTCTGGTAATAAAACATCTATAAATGTATACATCATATTTACATTAAAATGTCACTAAAGTTAGTTTTTCGTCTCCCTGAACACTGATGAACCTCTCCTGTTCTATAAGAAAACACCGCCATCTCCACAATATCCAACATTTCATCATGTATTGCTCATGAATCCCAGAATGTAAAGAAAACTTTACTTAATGTCGCTATAGTAACAGCAAGGACACATCGTCAAACTAAAAACACGAGACGAAAAATGAAGCGTTGGCTGATGAAGTGTCACTTTATTGCTTCATAGAAAATAGAGGCTCTTGGCAAGGGAGAATCTCAGAGAACACTTCTTAATTTAGGCTGCTCTGCTTTAATTGAAGCAGTCTTTTTAAAGACTTTAGAAGTGTTTCTGTGTGATATTAAATGTTGGTCCCACAACTGAAGCAGTGTTTCTGTCTGTTGTCAGGCTCTCCGGAGGATTCAGAGGACCAGGCTAAACTCATAGTGGGAGTGGTGGCTGGGCTCCTCATAGGTGCTGCCTTGCTTGGACTCATCTACTGGCTCTACATGAAGAATGCAAGGTAAAGAAACACACACTTGACTCACATACTGGTGAAATGTACAATAATAATCAGAAGGAAGGAGGCCAAGGTTTGCAGTGGGCCTGTGATAGGTGATGTTGAAGAGAGGATGCAGCTGCTCATTCGGGAAACGCTCATTCTATAGCAAAGGTGTTTCACTCATTTGCAATTCTGTCTTCAACACAGACAAGGAAGCTGGAAAACGGGGGAGAAGGAGGTGGGAACATCTGAGGAGAGCAAGAAACTGGAAGAGAATAATCACACTGTTTAAAGACTCAGGCTGTGCTCCAAGGGATGGAAGAGGTGAGGCATGACTAAAACTCTGTGGACACACAAAGACAGAAATATGCATTTGCATTCTTTTTGTCAGATTTATGAACTGTGCATGTTCCTCGTTCTTATTTTCAAAAATGGACATAGATGTGCTCTTAACCACGGGTTGCATTGCAAACCAGCACTCCTCACCCGTCTATTGTGTCAGTGGATTAACAGCAAAGAAGTGGCACAATATCACAGATTATGTCACATTGTTGAGTTTTTACAACATTATTGGTATTCATAGTGCCAATATCATGCATGTACCTGAAAGCATTATCTACAAAATGTGTCCTCATCACTTACCTTCAAAGCTCACTATTAAACAGTCAAAGATCAACATAATGTATAAATGTTTATTTGATGGCCATTTTCAGAGTTCCTGTGGACTGCGAAACAATCACAATCAAATACTGGCAGACAAGAAAATAACATTAATAACTGTGCCCTGGTTTATGTTCATCTACTTTTACAATGATGTTGCTTTAGAAAACCAATCTGAGCTGGTCTGAAGTCTGTGGGAGGGGCAGACATTTTAACCAGCTGGTTTTCAGCCCACCACTTTGGTCCAGACTGAAACACGAGAATTACTTTGGACAGTCATTTATGTTCCACTGAGGATAGGGATCCTTTCTCTTCACTCCTGCGCCGTCATCGGGTCAAAATGCAGATCGTTCAATACTTTTTCTTGATAAGATCTATGTTGTAATAAACGGGAATTATCCTTTTGTTCTTGTATGTTTGAATTTGACATGATTGAGATGATAATGACTGTTTCTCTGTTTGTCTTAGTGGGGAAGAGGCATAAACAATACAGACTGCTCCATCAGGCTCCACCAAAGCAGCAACACTCAGTGTCATTTAAAGTCCTGCCCACAGCTGCTGTCCCGCCTTACTGTTTGAAGTCGTGTTACTGTTTCACTTTGTGTTTCTGTGTTCCTGGTGAATGCTTATGTTTTGTTTTGAGTTCTAAGGCTGTGTGGTGGGCTTTTTACCGCTTAGTTCTTCCTTTAGGATTTTTTTTTTTGTTTGCTTGTTCGTTCTTCAATTTCTTCACAGAATGTAAATCCCTTGTACACTTTTTGTATAACATATTACAATATTGTCTGCCCTCACAGAGCATGCCAATGTTTATTCGTATTGTTTCTTTCTATGTTTTTGTGCACTGTGTGGAAAGCCTTTGTTGGCTGTGCCCAGAAAAAGAACCCCTTCCTGCTGTACAACCCTACTGAAACTGTTCTCAAACTGTAAGATAGCCTCAACATCTCTTGACCCCAAGCACTGGCAAATAGATTGTCTGTCTAGTTAATGGATGTCCTCTACAGAGAGACTTGTTATAGTACTATGAATGATTCCTACACATGTGCAGTTTATTTTTTTTTTATTTCATTGGTATAGATATAAATTAGAAATCTGCAAATTACACATTATGACACAGCCAACCACTAGTTAGTTGCTTTTGTAACTTACAGTCATTTCATCCCACTTTTTCTCCGTGTCAAGAGACTTTTAAATTCCTTCATGTAGAAAATAGTAGTCTTCAGAAAAGTGAAAAAAATGTAAGATGTAGGTTTTTGCCAAAGTGCTTCTTTTAGTAGTGTGCTGATTTATTTTAATACACTACAT
Source organism: Clinocottus analis (assembly GCF_023055335.1). Classification (NCBI taxonomy): domain Eukaryota; kingdom Metazoa; phylum Chordata; class Actinopteri; order Perciformes; family Cottidae; genus Clinocottus; species Clinocottus analis. The sequence continues at coordinate 6,231,463 of NW_027176207.1, read as the reverse complement.
TGTACATGTCTTCACCTCTGCAGTTCCTGTACCATATTTTCATTTCATAATTTCTTTTTTTATGAGTTTTACTTTATGCCAGGTCTGAAATCATTTTTTGTGTTTTTATGTATTTATATTCTGTGTGCAACCTCCCTGGATGCCGCTGCTGCTACAGCATGCTAGCTAGTTCTTTTCAAGCCTGCGTGGAAGGCATCATCAAGTGTTGAAAAGGTACTGCATGGTAGGGAGTTACATGAGCGTGAATAAGGTTATACAGTATCTGTGCTTATTCTCTGCTATATTATTATTAGTATGTCCTTTTTAGCTCAGTGGTGTGAAGGATAACCCATACTGAAGACAGTGGTTATAATTGGCAGATCAGATGAGGTCCATACAGATAGTGGTTCTCTTGCGTTACATCAATATACTCTGGTACATCCCACAATGCAACAACCCAATAACCTGCCAAGGACAAAGGGTTGATAAGTTTAAGAGGAAACATAAGCCTTTCAAATGAACATTTCTATTTCAGTTCACATCATGTAAACTTGCTGAATACATTTATATGAAGTTATTTATATGAAGTTTTTTCTCATAAATAACTTGACAAATGAAGCATCTTTCACCCCAACTATATGTTCATATTTCTGAGAATACCAGTGGATTATGACAGTTGCCAAAAGCCAGACTTATAATATATTTGAGTCGTCATCTGGCAGCAGCTTCTTTATGGTAATTAAAGGAAAGACATGTGGAACTGTTTGTAGACTGCAAGGATTTTCAGCACCTGGAAGAAAAGTTACAATTCCAGTATTTTAAGTGTACTTTGTTAAGAGCTTCAGATGCAGATAATGTTGGCTGATCATGAAACACTAAACTAACTTGGAGGACCCACGCACCAAACTGAAGCAAACAGATGATATTCCATCTCTTACTTTTTGTTTATCTGTGTAGAAGTTTGTCGTTGAAGAATGTCCCCCACACAGCATGACAGCACCCTAATCATATTGTGGGATGGTTTTGTTCAACACTTCCAGCACTTCCTCATGTCTTTTATTCCTTTTCAAATAATCAGGTCAGCAGTGAAACCAAAGACGGTAAGATGAGAAGGCCATAGTAGTGTTGTAAATACAGACTTCTGTTTTTGTACGTTGTTGACAATAAAGTGTACATTTTGAAACAAATAAAGTGTTGTGTCTAATGTGTGTGGGTTTTTGTCAATAAATACAACATAAATCCAATTTACATGTAAGGACACCGCGGCGTGAAGTTTTGAGCTGCAAGAGGCAGGAAGTTAGAATTGTTCCGTCTTGTAGCCAACGAGCACACCACCACTGTCCTGGCAGGCTGTAATGCTGGGCCCCCTGTAGGAAAGGGAGGCACAGGAGAAGCAGGACTGGCTGGGGCAGTGCTGCAGTAAAATGTGTTTTCTAAAGGCAATCTGGTTTACAGAAACATTACCATTTCTCATCGTAACTTTGAGATCATAGAAAATAACCTTCATTTTGAACTTGATTTATGATATTCATTTACGAGAAGCAGTAATGGTATTAGCAATACTAATAGTAATGCAACTAGCAATAACAATGATAATAGCAGGAGGTGTTGTGCAGGACCAGAATCCAGATAAAACCACAATCCATGTAAACCTGTGAGGCAAGAAAGCACAAGGCTGTGGTAAGCAGCTGTTGGGATTGAGCAGCAGAAGCACTGGATGCTATGTGCTCTACTTTTTATATTGTGTGAGGGGAGAAGTTATGCTAAGGATGCTGAGTGCATGTATTTAGTGGTTATAAGAGATAAGGCTGGTCATATTCTAATCTTTGTTCATTTCAAAAAGCATTAAATGAAACAGTCATAACATTCTACTCATGATGTAAATCTTTCCAAAATATTTCGAAATAAGTCAATATTGAAGAAAATGGTTCAGTATTGTGTCAATGTAGTCTTTGGCAAATGTTGCTCAAACAAGAAGAAATAGTGCATTTTTCTGGTGACTATTTTCAGTGGCGAATTGATATGCATTTTGGTGCACTTGTGAACATTTCAGGCAGCAGGACAGTGAAGGAAAACAAAATACAGCATGTAATGAATAGACGTCTCACCCTGTGCAGCAGTGTGCCAACAGAGCGGAAGATGTGACAGGCTTCAGACACACTTAACTTAGTAGGATCCATTTTGGGTTGTATCTAAACATATAAAATATAGAACATCAGCACTTTAATGTCCTCACAAACACAAATATGTTTTGGTTAATAAAGACTCTTCCTTACTATTGATTCTAACAGCATGGAGGACCACGGGCATTTCTGGAGTCGTGGATGACTTCCGTGTATCACTGTATATATCACTTTCTTTCAGAATTTACAGTTAATTTCAGCATTCTTTCCTCATTCAGTACCTCAAGCAGCTTTTCCCTGTTCCGACATCAGTAGCTGACAGGTGACACTCCTTGAAGTCATCGACTTGTTAATGGTCACGATAACTAATCAAACTGCTTTTGACTCATGAGAAGCCTCCGGTGAATTTTGACAACACAAACACATTGAATAAAAGGGTATTGTGACTTTATTTACTTATCCGTGAAAATAATATATCAAGAAAAAAGCATTAATAATGTATAAATTAATTGCATATTACTCTATGCTTTACATAATCTCATCATATCATGTTTTTGTCACCAGAGCACTTTAATACGAAAATGGCATTATAAAATAAAAACTGTTTACTTTGCAACCTAAGGCCACTTACCCTCTTCACAAGAAGGTCCACTGGAATGGACAATACTGAGCCAAGAGTAGTTCAAGATTGAGAAAATAAAAGTGAAAACGGACCAGTGCTAAAATTAAGCCTCAAGTTAAAGGGGAATGCCACTGTATTTCATATCAGAATGCGATATCGCTCGTTCTACTTAAGATAAGCCAGACAAGGGTTACATCATTGTCTAATCTGTAACATTAAAATGTACTCTAATCCGTGAGTTGGAAAAGATAAGCAATCTTGCAGATTTCATTCTGAGGATTTTCTGGTTCAGTACGAAAAGCATTGTCAATTGTGACAATAAATATCAACTGAATACTGAAATGTGAATAACCATGGTGATTAGGGGAGCAGATGAAGCTTCTTAGCTGATGACTCGGCAATATCCAAAGGCTTAATTATATGTGTATTTGTTTAGCTGACATACTTTTATGGCTTTGCTGCATTCGGTAAACATTTGTTGTGACTGTCTGCACTGAAATTAGAGACTTGGTTCTCAGACCGTCCTCTTTGCACATGGCGTTGCTCATTATCAATAATTCTCTATCGATTTTTTGAATTGCCATGGTGACAACGCAGCACACACAATTTTTTTACATGAACACAGGAACCTTTTGGCAACTTGGTCCAAACATAAAACCTGTTAAAATGGCTGACTTATTCCAATACACAAAAACACCACTCAAGTACAGAAATTGCTTTCACGTTTGGTTTCACTCATCATGAAAACATGTGGAAGTAAAAATAAAAGTCTGGGAGCTCCATCATCAAACTGGGTGCATCATTCCCCTGCTGTGTTATCAGGATGTTCCTTGTGAGCCTTCTCATTTCCAGCCAGACTGAAATGTTTTGACCAGACACACTGAGATCTGCTTTGTGAAAGCCTCAATCACAGGAGACCTACATCCATCAACATTGTTAAGCTCCTCAGTGGAGAAAACTACAATATATCATCTCAATATATTTTGATGAGTATAGACACCCTGGAAATGGAAATGGGTCAATGCCATGTAGCTCTGTGTTTATGCGGCTCGTTCCTGTGGTATAGCTTGTAAATAAAAAGACAGCGGAACGTCACTGACTTACTCTGTTGTGTGTTCAAAGACACACACAAAGACACACACAGACCCAAGGGCTGCCCAGTTTTAGGGTGCCTTGTGCATCAACTGTTCCTAATGAAATAAAAGTTACTACAGTCCTGATATACAATAGTTAGGATGACAGTTAGAACCACATCACATTGTACTGTACCACCTGTTAGCCCCACACAATACATTTGGATATGCAAATATTTCTTAATCTACTGTAATCAGTTAGGAAGTAGCGTTGGTTATGTAACTTTTATGGAAGCAAATACTAAAAAGGGGAATCAATCAATACATTTAAACTTCTACAGGTAGCAATCTTATTGCAGATTTAACCAGGAAAACTTAACTCCCCAAATGACTGCGATCTGGAAACCTTGCTAGATAGAAGACATGAGCAGATATACAACAGGGTTTGCTTAAACTGTAGATTGTGTAGAAGTAGAGGACCTAGTTGTATTGATCTCATTGTTTTGTGGGCTTTGAAGCCTTGAATTTGACATTATGGTCATTGCTATCTTGGTTTTGGGCAATCTATAAATATTATAACTGGACTGCAGAGAATCTTTCTGAGAATAATAGCTGAGTAAACATAGTCGTTTTACGGCAACAACTATATTTCTAAAAAGTCTGGCAACATCTTGCATACTACTTTAAAGGAAAACGGCTAATAAAACCAAATTGTTCTGCATTTGAACAAATCCAAGCCATGGATTGGTGACACAGATTCTGAGGTAAGGGGTTTTAACGTCATCTCATAATCTGAATGTTCTGCAGTATTCTGTTTGTCTTTACATCAAGAAAAATGTCCATTTGTTGCAGAGCCATTAAGTAACTTTCACTCCAAATCAGACAGAGGGATTCCTTAAACACGTGGGGAATGTGGACATAATGGCTGTGTAATTGAATCGGAGACAGGCGCCTGCAGTGGTGGCTGCCGAGCACATTGTTTTAGCTCTAACAGACAACATCTGGCTCGCTGATCTACACAACAGGGCCGCGTCTACCATAGAAATGCTTGAGCTGAAATGCAGGCACGATCGTCTGGCTTTTGGCAGGGAGAAATTGTACAAAGGTATAGCTCATTCATGCAGAACTAATACATTCATCGGCTTGCGGTCCTCAGATGAAGAAAGCTGATTAATCCTCTGGTCAAGGAACAGAAACAAAGAGCAAAACTTAGCCTTTCACCCTTCCCATGCTTGTCTCTTCTTGTCCAAATGAGATACAACAACTGTACAAAAAGTACAGTTTTCTCCAGCTCTGTGGGAAACAAGTGAACAAGAAGGCATCCTCTGGCTCCCTCTAACAGCTCCCAACACAGACCCCGGACAAACAGTAAAGTATTCTCTAATTGACATAGGAAGAAGATGGAGAAACATTAATCATGAAAAAAAAAAGTAACAAAAGGAGTAAGAGAAACGATGGAGTCTGGCTCCCCCCACTGGCTGTAAATAAAAATGACCCCGACATGTGTTCTATTGTAATACCCTTCAAAATAAATCTGAAGTGTGGCAGGGTGTGGAAGGAACACTAGCAGCAGTAGCAGGATCAGGGCTTTAAAACAGGCATACCGTCCAGGCCTGGAGACAATCAAGAGCATTTAAAAACCAGAGGCCAGCACTGGCAGAAAGCTCACTGTAAACACCAAGCCGGCTTCTTTTTGAAAAAAAAAAAAAAATCCATTCACAGATGATCTTTTCCCTCTTTTTTTTGATTCTGTGTTCTACTGTGATTTGGTTTTGGCCACTTTGTTGTGCATCGTTATCTCCGTTCGGCAACAAAAGGCAAGTCTCTTGAAATATTTCTGTTGAATATTGTAGTTCCAACAGTCTCAGGCCAAGCAGAAAGAAGAAGCCCTTTTTAGTCGGTCCAACAGCTTCACTGTTGTGCTCCCTTTTACTGTCTCTTTGTCTAGAGGTTCAGTCTTGGGGCCACTAAGGCAAACTCGCGCAAAATGTTTCTAGCCACATCCACTTTGTACTGGGCGATCATCAACGCCCGCTTCACGTCCTCGAAGGAGTAGCCCTCCCCCATCAGCTTTGCAATTTTGGCGTCAACGCTCTCCGACTCCGAGCTGTGGGGTTTGCCCGGCTTAATCTCTGGAGGGATCTTCCTGGGCAGGGGCTTGGGTGGCCTGGCAGGGGCATGCACACAGTCCATGGATACTTGGAGAGAGAGGGGAGAGAAATCGTTTCAGCGGAGAAAGGCTCGAGTGTTATTTGTGTCACAGAGAAGAAGTCTGCAGACTTCACAGAACAAAAGCTTTGAGCATTTCTCCAGTATGATCTGACTGGACCTTTATTATTAGTATTAATTAATTAATTATTAATAAAAATATTAACAATCTCTGCAATCACTTTGCCAGAACTGATTGAAAGACGGGCATGCTAGTTGCCCTTATGTCTGTATACTTTATACTTTTTTACTATGTGAAGTCATAGAAGGCTGAGGTACCTACCTTGACTGGCTGGTAAATGGTCGTACTCCAGGCAGCCCCTGGAGCTTTTACTATGCTCTGCGTGCCGTCGGACTGGAGGCAGAGGAGCAGCACTGTTCAGCATGTCAAACACTGTGCCTAGACCACAGACAACATAGACATTCAGGTAAAAGGAGCCTGTTGCTGTCTGTGGGTCAACAAAAGTGATTCTCTGTTCCATATGGACTTTTCCACAATTCAGTGAGCGTAGGAAACAGTTTATACCCCGTAAGAGAAGATCATTAGATTGGCATAACACTGTGGGAGAAGTAATTTATTTGTAACTTTTTTTTTTACTATTTTGATCAGCTTACCGGGGGTTAACAGCAAGTGCTCGTGTCCAGAGGAGGGCCTGTGTGGCCGTGCGATGACAGAAGAGGAGCATGTGGAGGAAGAGATGTCGGTGAAACTGTGTCTGGCCGGTGGAGGAGGAGGCTGGGACGGAGCATCTTCTAATGCTGAAACACAGACAAGACTGAACTCTCTGCTCTGATTCACCGTTACTACTTTATCCACAAGGAGCTGCCTGATGCTGCTATGAAGTCTAAACCATGTCCCTTCAATGGCATTTGATATTAAAGAGCAGCGGATAATCTGTCTTTTAGAGAAAAGCAAAGAGACCGAGGATTGGGGAATGAGGTACATGAAGGCTGGATACAAGCTTGTTGTGGGTATTCCGGCTTTAAATAACCCAGAGTTGGTGCTTAACAGACATGAAACATACAATATAAGCACATAACAAGTAATCTTAAAATCAGAAAACTATTTAAAGCCGAGATTTGCCATTTGTCTACAGCATTGCATTAGCATAGTGTACATTCTTATCAATTCAAATGGAGACCAACTCTGCTACAGAGCTGTTACTGGAATACAGATCTGACACTGCTGTACCCCAACTGCAGAATAATATTTTTATATAATGATACAAAGTTCATCTTCTGATAATCTGCTTGTAACTTATCACACTGAGTTTCACAACATAAAATGACTAAAAATACCCTTGTGTCAAACATATATTCTAAAGTTAAGACAGATACAACAACAGAGGTCTACTGCACAGGGAAGACGGGGCGGGATCAGATAGCAGAGATGAGAGACGGACAGGCATGCTGTGGCTCGGAGAGCAGAGGTGTGCTCAGGTTGGGGGAGGTGGGGGGAGAGTCTACCTTGGGGTGGCAGCAGAATGTCATAGTCAGAGGGTATCTTGCTGGTGCTGAAGGGGCAGAGGGCCGTATGTGCCCTGACCGACTCACAGTGTCCGCCTGAGGATCAGAAGCAAAGAACAAACTTTTTTCAGTAAATAAGAAAGAATGCTGCCGATAGCATTGGCTTGTTCCTAATGGTTGTTATGGACTTTCACCTGGTTTAAGAAATGAGACAGAATAAGATGCTCTACTGTTAAAGATAATTTATTTCCACCAAAAAACAATACTGTAATGGAAACAAATTAAATTACCGTGACCCTTTTTTAAGGGAAAGACTCCGACTAGAACATTTTAGGATCAAGTTTGGATGATCATGCCCAGCTCATTGCAACATTCACTACATCAGATGAAGATGACAATAATCTCACGGTACAATGGAGTCAGGTAAGATTTAGAATTCTAATGTTTAATCATCTCTGCTGGTTTTAGGACTCACCTGGCTCTGGGGGCTTCTGGTCGATGGAGGGCTCTGGAGAGCCATTCTCCGAGTGCCTGAATGAGAAGAAATCTTTTTGGTTAACAACAGCCTAATTAAACTCTAAGGAATCCATCATAGCAGCTTTAAAACACCGAAAGTCGACCAGTACCTGCTGGGTAGAGAGATGCAGATGGGAGCCTGGACCAAGCAGAGGATGGATGAAGGGATCTGATAGTCGTCCTCCACACTCTCCATCCCTCCCCGCGGTCGTTCTACTGCAGGGCTGCTGAAAGGGTTGGAGGGTCTAAAAAAATGACCATAATTTATCAACCCAACTATTCCATTAGTGTCACCTGGACAGTTATTAAATTCAAACTGCAATCTGACATTTTCAGTCCATTATAAGGATTATAGAGCAAGGAGACGAAAATGTGCTGCAAGATGTATTATTTTATATTTCTTATTGTATATTTTAACAATGACTGCTTGAAAAAAACAAGGTCACATTCACTGCATTGTTTATTGTATTGTCAAAGTGGACGAAATCAACATGCTTTAAGTTCTTGTTTCTTTTTCCCCTGTGAAAGTTTTTTTTCAGTTTTTTGAAGCATTTTTCCTGATCCGATTTGAGGTCCTGGATAGGGATGTATGTGTGCAGATTGTAAAGCCCTCTGAGGAAAATTTGTGATTTGTAGTTGTACAAAATAAAGTGAATTGAATGTTTTTTGCCTTGCAACATTTCCAGGTACATGGCACTCAGAATTGCAACTGAAAAGATTCATCAGTGTAAACAGAGCTTATAAAATGCTGATCTATCTCAACCCTCAACAGTCTGAGAAGACTTAAATCAGAGAGCGTCTTGACAGGACAGGTTTTAGCTTCTGGTGGGACAAATATCCATCACTGTAGTTTGTGTGGTAGTGCAGTTCCCAACATTGTGTGTGTGAGCTTAAGTGTAGTGGTTAGCATGACAAGAAGGGTTCGGACCTGCTGGTCTGGTCAGCTCTTTGCGTGGAGCATGTTCTCCTCATGTCAGCGTGGGTTTTCTCTGGGTTCTCCAGCTTCCGCCCACAGTCCAAAGACATGTTACTAAATTTCCCCGCAGATGTAAATGTGAGCGATAGCCTGGCGAGCTGTTCAGGGTGCACCCCGGCTTTCGCCCTGTCAGCTGGGTTCCTAAAACCACATTGAGCATGGCTTCAGTCTCTTCACAGGTCTACAAAAACAGTCTGCAGACCAATGTGGCTCAGTGGTGAGCATGGTCGTCCTTTAATCAGAGGATCGGTGGTTCGATCCCCGGCTCCCCTGGCTCATGTGTCCTTGGGCAAGACCTTTAACCCCAAATGTCTCCTGTAGCTGTGCCTGCGGTGTGTGAAGGTTAGCTAGTCTTGATGGGCAGGTGGAAACTTAGCCCCTCCCATCAGGAATGGGAGAAAGATGACGAGTAGTGTTAAAGCGCTTTGAGGGGACGGAAGACTAGAAAAAAGTGTACAGTCCATTTACAACCATCAGGCCAAATTCATTAAGATTTAATTTGTGTGTAATGTAATATGAAAATATGAATTTATAAACTCTGCTTACCTATCTGCTATGATACGATGTTATTGTGCTGCAAAGTACACTAACAGTTGTGTCTCCAGTAAGTAATGATTAAACAATGACGGAAGATTCAGGACCTTCATCGGCCAATCAGTTACAAAAAACACCTGCGCAGCTTAATATCCAATGCTAACCACTGAAAGATGTAAACTGAGGCAGTAGATGTAGTAATTAACAACTGACAAACATTAAGGTTTGGGCTTTTGGGAATGAATGGCTGGAAATATAATATTATATATATAAGTGAGCTGCATTTTCCCTTGTGTAAGGGAAGTGTGTGTCCATCACTCTAACAACTGTACAATATTTTACAGCCCTAAATTGTTTTCAGCAGGACCAGAGCTTCCCCTTTCAGCTCAAGCTTCATCAGAAGTGACAGCTATATCCCCTGCCTCCACTTCAGCCCGATACTCAGAAATATCTAATCCAATTCTGGCTGGAGCTAAAAGGCTATTAGAAGTGCAGCCATCATTTATAAAAGCTGTGTCTAACCAGGACCTTTCCCTAAGGCTACTAGACCTCACTGGTAGATCCCTGAGTCTGAAACCACAGGGAATATAAGGGGGGAGGGGTTCAGATCCAATGGAACTTTGGAATAAAAGGAAAGGCTCACCACAAGTAATAACTAGCTAGTGTTGAACTGAATGCTACTCAAATCTAAAACACTAGTCCAAATGTGTCATGGAAATCTGCTTTAAGACCGCAGACTAGACAGCTATTTTGTTCTATTCCCATTTGTCTACACAATGCTGCAGTCAACTTCCGATAAATGAGCCTTGGAAACATTGTGTATGCATTGATTAAACAGACTTTCATCTCTGTATGGATTCATCAGAGGAACTCTAAACAAGTTTAGTAGGAGCTCACTGAATGCAGTAATGTACCAATGCAGGACGCTGCAATCTTTTCTATCCATATTATACAAATGTGCTGTTCAGACATCACATTTCCAATGAAACGTTGTGTGTGTGTGTGTGTGTGTGTGCATCTGTGATACTCACTTATGGCTACTGGCAAGAGTGGACTGCGTTGGCGAGTGCCGTGAGGGAAGAATGTCATACTCATCGCTGACTTGCACACCATTAGAGAAAGGCTGCACAGACAGGAGAAGGGGGAGATTTAAAAAAAACAAACATAATAAAACAAATGAAAAGTTATGTCAACGAAATTGATAAACTAAAATAAATATAAATACTAATAATACGAGATGAATTATGTTCTTCCTTGATTCTGGTGGGGTCCTTATTTGTTTTAAACAAACCTGCTACATCTCAAACTACAGCCCATCTTGTGATGGGATCACACCAGTTGCAGTGCCAAGTCGAACCAGTAATGTAAAGTGTAGAAGCAGTGCTACTGAGAAGGAATGCAATGCAGCACTGCATGATAGACATCTTTTGTGATTAAGTATTAGGTTATTAGAATAATTCCCCAAAATAATCTGTATTAACAGGGATTTGTGAATCTTCTGCCTGCTCAGTAACATGTAGTATAGTGAGGTTCAAGCCGCACCAAACACCAAACTTTGAATTGGTTAGAGCACCAATCATCGTTGTTGTAAACACAAAGTCCGCCTCCTCTCGTCCCATCAGTCTTGCATTCTGTTGGCCCAGTCTGCTCATCAAGTGCAGTAGCCTGATCCGGCTTCACCAATCTTGAAGGACGGTGTTCAGAGAACAATCTACAGCTCATGTCAGCAAAAGCAAAGAGCTGATAAGAAAAAAAGGAGGCGCACCCTGTGTACATCGATGGAGCCGTGTTGGCTCAGGTGGTCTTAAGTTTCTGGGAATCAGCATGACAGAGAACCTGGTTCAGAAAGCAACCAAGGAAATTTAAGAAGCTGATATTACTGTGCCAGGTTCTTGTTAACTTTTACAGAAAAAGCAATAGAAAGCATCCTGGCCTGACATATTATAAACCTGCATGGGATAGGCATGCTCAGAACAGGAGGGCTCCTGAGCGGGTGAGTAAAACTGCCACACCGACACCAATATGTTCACATGTAGTTTGGCAAGACACACAGAAGTATCAGCTGTTGTATCACCAGGGGAATCATCTTGCCTCAGGTTGTAAGACTCCTCAACTCATCTCCCGTACCATCAAATAAAAAAAACAGTTTTGTTCTACTTTGTTGGTCGATGGAGGCAGCGCACGAGTGTGTGTGTGTGAGTGTGTGCATGATTGTGTCCCGCACACTAGGCTTGAAATGATAGCGTAGAAATGATGCAGATGCTCAATTGTTTTAATGGTTTGCACAACAGAACATGTTGAGGCAAGTTCTGGAGAATTCAATTGATTTTATTGAAGTGGTCAGACTGATTTTCAGTGAGACTTTCATAATTTGGTATGGATTATCATATTTGCATTCCATTCAACATACTTCAAGTATGTATTTACACACTGAAAGAAAAGCAGACCAGCTTAATAGTATTGCACAGGCTCCATGCCTATGAAAAAGGTTTTACTCTCACTTATTGGGTACATCCCAAGTCTCTTAATTGCGTTCCAGTTTCCCAGTGTCCTTTCCTTATGTCTTAGACCCTCCCACCAGGGATGCATAGAGAGATGCAATTTTATTAGACTCAACGTTTTGGGGGAAATTGAAATTTCACAACCCGAGATTCAAATATGATCAGACTTAATGTCTAAACAAAATGTAATTTAAACTAATATCTAAGGCCTACCTTGGGGCTCTCTGAAGTTCCTGTCCCATCCATTCTGTGATGTAACCGCCCAAATCCAGCAGACGGGAAACTGAGCGGTCTTCCGTGCTCGGATCCAGTCCTGTGGGCATCTGCAAAGTGACCGTCTTTAGGACACCTTGTCTTAAGGGGCATTTGGGAGTCTGACAGCGTGCCCGTAGAAGATGAGATAGAAGACGTCAAGGGAGAGGAAGTGGGGACCCAAGAGTGACGTGACTCTGGGGGTATGGGAGGAGGACGCTCAGGGGGAGGCGGTGGAGGTGGGTCCCTCTGTGGAGGAGGTGGGGCTGGGAGAGGCTTGTCCTGCTTCCTTGACATTCCTGGCGAAGACTAGAGAGGTGGAAAAATGGTATAGAATGACAGAAGACAATCTAAATAATTCTCAACTCATTGCTAAATCACAGCAAGCGTGATGGAGTGAGGATGTAAAGAACAGTCTTTTTTATTTATTTATCATTTATTCTTTAATTATGCAGAATAATCACATTGAGATTTTGAATCTTATTTACATTCAGTATGGTCACATGTCTTCATGCCAAAAAAGTGAGATATGAACCTTTATCTTTTGAACCTGAGAAAACATTTTCCCCAACCACTTCCACCAGCTACACAGAAGAACCGAACAATTGCCACATAACATAATATATTGGTAATAAAATAAAGGAAAAAACATATTATGATATATTAAGTTACTTTGTGGCCTTGTGCTTCCTAAATGTTGGGTTGTTGCTTCCTCTGACCAACAACTGTGTTTGTGTGCTCTGTATAATTCATAATTGTGTCAATTAGTCTCATTTTCAAACCATACTATAAAGCACATTCTAAACTTTCGTATAAAATGCGTTAAAGTTATTAAGTGACTGCCCACAGACGGATGACCTGTAAACAGTAGAGAACCATTTCTCCCTGTACCTTTCAAATGTTGTGACTGACCTTTGGGGAGACGGTGGGACTGACGGATGGGGATCGGATGGCGCCCTTTTGAATGAGATCGAGCCGTGGCGGGACAGGGGGAAGGCCGAGGTGGACACAGTGGCTGATGTCTCCTCCGTGGACCTTTCTGTGTTGGTTGACAGGTGAAGAGCTGGGAGACACCATGGGCGAGTTCTGACGCTCTGCACAGTGCTGAGAGAAAAGTACATATTCAGTCATTTAGGGCCGGCTGTTTTGTTGAACTGTTGTTAGAGACTTCATTATCTGTTCTTATTTGTCAAACGGCTCAAAGTTTAATTCCGTTAATATATTAGATTGAAGTTTAAGCACTATAACTATATTAATCAAATCTAGTATTATTATTATTAGAAGGACTGCCTGGGATCATGGATGCCCTAGGACTGGACCCCTCTTGCTGAGAGGGGACGGTACTAGCCACTACACCATGCAGCCCTGCATAAGAGCATTATTAAGTGTAATTCTTAGAAGTTTGACAAATATGACCCTGGACTTTTTTCTGTAATTAAAGCACAAAAAAGGCTAATCGGATTTTCCTATTTCACCTTCCCATCAATAGATCAACTACCAAGTCTTTACCTTCCTGATGTTGGCCAGTCCATTCATGACCAGGCAGTCTTCTCGGTCTTCCTCATCGTCCAGCTCCAGCATGGGGCAGCTGTGCTGGTCCAGGAAAAAGCACCTGTTGCCCTCATTGCGTGGGTCAAAGGGATCCACAATGATGGGCTCTGTGCCTTTGATCTCACAACGACAGAACGGACAACCCTGACCATCCGATTCCTGCAACAGATACGGCAAAGAGTTTGCATGAAACAAGATCCGTCTAGAAAACACAGACAGACATACACAGGCCCAGGTGTGGCTGTGATATTGGTGACCCCATAGACCCATAAGCGTAGAACACGAGGAAACATTTAGGTTGTCGAGCAAGAAGGCGGTACTACAAACTAGGATACACATGGTTAAGGTTATGCACTGCACTACTGCCATGTATCTTACTCTCATTCCCTGGACACATGTTTGTGCAGATCCTCTTCAGGGAAAAGTGTTTTGCAACTTTACAACATTCATTGGCCACATGTACATATTCCACATGACAGCTCCTGTCAAACAGGGGTCATAAATAAGAGGATAAAAGAGGTTTGTTTAGTTTTAATGGATCTCACTCCACTGACTCCCGGGGTACAATCAAAAGCAGAGAGAACAATGCTGCGTTTGTGGTAGCCATATGGTTGGGGACTTGGCGTGTGACACACCAAAGGCATGTTTGAAATTTAATCCTAATTAGAGTGGGTGGAGAAGGGAAGGAGTGGGAGGTTAAAAGAAAGGGAACCCAGACAGGGGAGGAGATGGTGATGGTCATAGACACTGAAGAAACAGACTAGACTGAAAAGGACAACCTAAAACAAACTGCTCCTGAACTATTGTTATGGTGAAGGGGAAACCTCTCCAGTGCAACTTCTGCTTTGAAATACAGAACGTTTTGCTTTTGTTCAACAGAGTGTGGATTTAGCAACTTGCATATGTCCAGACCTCAAGTATAAAACTTGGCTAAATTGGTTAAAACAATGAATACTTTGAGATAGATAGCTTACAAATAAGCATTGTTTCAAATGGACTACACTAACATCTTAACATATACTGTAGTGGCCTTCTATCATAATATGTAACTTTGATGTCTGGACACTTAAACCTGCTTTGATTGATTTTTGGTTTCGCTCACTTGGGGCAGCGCAACAAGCTGTAAAAACAACATTGTCATATCATCACACTTTTTATAGACCCATTTATAGACCCAGTAGACAAAGTGTGAGTGACATCAACATGCATTTTGAGTCATTTTTCTGGCGACCTGGCAACAGTCCAATATTCATTCTCTTTCTTAATGTTTTTGTCTACATCATGTCCATGCTATCATATTAGGTTCCTTAACTGCTAAATTGGAAACAGAAGTTGTGAGCCTTAAAACCAAAACAATGAGCTCATAAATGCTAAAACTCAGTAAAGCTAACGCTTTTTGTACAACACTGATACATTTTGTTTGTTTGCATTAGGTAACATGGAATATAGGTTACCTTTTATTCTGTGCTAGGAAACTATCAAGAGATGTGTTATTCAACAGAACTATGAGAACAAAAGTATATGGGCGGGAAAAGAGGAATTTACAGTAAGGAATACCTGTGTGGCTACATGCACTCTGTGGGTCAGACTTCATTCAGTGTTAACAGAATCCATGGAGACAATGAGTAGCCTTCACACATGTCAGAACAAACAGAGCCCAAGATTTGACAAATTTACAATGATAGCCTTACTCGAAAAACTGCTTCTGGGAACTTCTGATCTGTGGGCGATAAAGGGGGCTACTGTTTGTTCCAATTGTAAAATTTGACATGATTACCACCAATACAATGTGGTTTTAAATTGTACTTCAATGTGAAGTGTATGAACAAACTTATTTATGCAGATGTTAAATCAGAAAACACATCAAATACAAAACTTGAGTTTATTCTGTGATCCGTCTTCACTGTATGAAACTCCAGTGATGTTGAAACAAGCGGGTCAGTCCGAACAGCTGCAGCGTGCAATCGAATAACTGATAAACAATGAGGATGGTGTGTCGGCAGAGATGCCTCCTCGCTCCTCAGAGCAGAAATAAGAGCGTTGGGATGGCCGTCAATATGGCGGCACAGAACATCCGGTGCAAGCGTGGAAATTAAAAATAAGAGACTGAATTAAATTCAGACTTATGGCAAATGGTTACAACAAGGGAACCCTCTCATACTGTGCAGAGACACTAAAAAAAAGGGTGTTGAATTATATAGATCATCAGCCAGTTGTGAGAGCATATGTCTAATCCACCTCAGCTGACTAATAAACAGAATGAGGGGAAAGATAAGGAACCACCACTGAGTCAATGGCCTGAAAAGTGCTGGGTTACTGAGTGTCAATGAGTAGGAGGGTTCGTTCTCTCTGACTCACCCTGTCATTAATGGGGAGGAAAATACTTCTTTTTAAGCATTCACACACACACCCTGTAGTAGTTCCAACACAGTATACTGGTGTATGTATATGCACGTGTACACACACACAGACACACAGACACACACACACACACACACGAGGAGGCGGGGTTACGTTGAGTTGTCATAACAGGAAGTATGACAAACAAACACTGGTAATGCGGGTGCTGCCAAGTCCCACGATGTACAGGGAACAGGACTGAACTCTGAAGAGACTGTTCATGTACAGCTATGATCAGAGTAAAGCCACTCAAAAAAAGATTTTCCAGCTTTGTAGGCATGAAAATGAACCTGTTGAGAACTCCATGAAATATATATGAACAGGTTTGAATGGTATGAAATGGGTTTGAGTGTTTGACTATTTTTTACATCAACTCCTCTGACTAACACAAGGCAACTAAAGGTCATGATGAATGGAAACTATTATAGCGCAGAGTTGCTGAAAAATGTATAAAACCTTGACTAATTTCCCATCTCCCCCTTTGTAAAAGCTCCACTGCCAAACATCTATAGTAGATGTTGGGAGGATATGTACAAAATACATAGAACACAAAAAATTAAAATAATGCAAGATTTGCTATTGGTCTACACAAGTGACTCTTTGCTACAAACACACAGAGCGAGAGAGAATGTGTACGCGTTTTCCTGACAGAGATCAGTAACATCAGTGTCAGTGTAGAAGTCGTACATATCGGGAGAGCCATCTCTGTGACTGCAACACCGATGTCCCACGCTAAGCAGAAGGGGAAGGACAGCGTCTCTGGAATCTACGCTAATGACTTATTAGGGAAAGGTAACTATAAACACACATTGTGCTGGCACAGCTTGTAAGCGCAACACCAATGCAAATTCCCACAAATAGGTCAGACGCAGAAAAGCACATGCAGAATTACTGGAATATACTGTGTGCACACGCTCAGTTTTCACATCCGCTATGGACTGATATGTTGAAATTTGATTAGAACAGAGTCGAGGATGTGAGGGACTTCATAAACCATGCAAGTTACACTGGAGGCCGCAAGCTGCTTCTATTATTCAGTAGTATTTTCTCATTTATATGCAGTTGCTAATTATTGTCAAACCAGATTCAGCCAGACTTGTAAATGCCCCCCAAAAAAATCCCCTGTTAGCAGAGAAAAATTGCTAGATCTTACATGTGAAGTTTTCATATTCAGAATATTGAAAATAGAGACAGAGGATGTAATAGGATGCACTGAGACTGGCAGCATGAGTAATGGCCAAAGCTACTGTTGGGACTAATGACTCAAAATGATGCATTTTAATGCCCTTTTGTTGACCTGTTATCAATATCTATTGATGATTTCAATTATATAAATATTATCGAAAATTAATAATCATCTTTAAAATGTTCTAACAACCACACTTGTGACCCATGCACCCATTTGTTCAAAGACTAGATTTCAAAAGGAGTTTATGCAGTATGGTTCATTACAATACCTGCCAGGCCGTGAGACAGGAAGTACACATTAGGTGACCGCAGGGTTCGATCTTGACATCTTTGTCGTTCTCAGCGCAGATCTTACAAAGCTGGAAGGTGGAGCCCATCTCACAGTACAGCTCATACTGCTCCTGTTCAGAAAGAGCAAACTGCCGTTAGTCATCGAGTGGTACACAACATATAACGAGACAAATACAGCATACACAGTGCAAGCCACCACAATGAAAAAAAAATTGACGACATATCAAAAAAGGGAAAGTAGGCATACAGTCAATCAAGAGAGATCAATGGGTTGAGGGCCATGTTAATCATTTGTGTTAGTAATGGACAAATGGTGTGTTGCTTTAAAAGTTGCTGACGCAAGCACTACCTCCTTTCCTTTGGCAACAGATGGTCTACTGTCCCCTATGCTGTTTATGTAGTGACGCAACGGATCAACATGCTCACGGTTTGGTTTGTACGTCATTGAGTTGTTAGTTTTTATACTCTTCAGTTTTGCGTCACTAATTCCACGTGATGGCACTTCTGGAAAATTCAAACCTCAATATGGACAGAAACAACTTTCTGAAAAAACTTGAGACAAAGTAGGATGATTGCTCCGTTTTTGTGTAGCGTTTTACTAGAAGTAACGCTGTTTCTGATTTGGTGGTGTGCTACATGTTTGGAGCCGTCACTTTGCCCTGGAGCAAAGTAGAAAATAAGCTAACATGGCTGAACTGGCAAATTTACTGAAATGTCTGATCACTGTAACTTTAAACTGTATAAATACATTTCACAACACAATTCATGTCTCTTTTTTTTAGTCTGCAACATATTTGGTCAAGTTCAGGCAGGTCTGAGTAAACGGTTTCCACACTTAAATGTCAAGCCAGAGCTAACATGATGCATTCTGGCTTTTCGAGGCTAATGCTGCGTTCACAGCACGATGATTCGCATCAGGTGTACTGTGTCAGTTTAATCGCTTGAAAATAAAAGCTGTGTTTACGCCAAACGGGGGCGTGTCTTATCTGCATTGACGTTGCATGTAGTCTGTGTGCGTGTCAAATTTGCCTACGTTTGGTCTGAACGCAGCATAAGGAATTCCATGACAAGTTGGAACCATGAATATTACTCTGTTTATCCAGATACACAAACAAACTCACTTGTGTCACTTTGATGTGATCATGAGGCGTTGGTTCACACAAACCAGTGAGGTCAGGATTGTAACTGCGACCATCAGGAAACAAGTAGCTGCGAATGGAAAAAAAGAGGTTGAAATAAAGTAATAGTAACAAACACAAAGAACGTGTAAATAACTCATGAATGCACCACCATGTGATACCTAGTGACAATTTATTATCCTTGAATTTGATAAAACAATGAGAAGTAGTAGAATCAAAATAGTTCAATACTATTTCAATGCTAAAATACATTGTTAATCCTCCCTTCTGACTCACAGTTATGAGCAACAAAAAAAAGGTCCTAAATTACAGTGAATGTTAAAATTGAATTTAGCATTTAAAAGCTTCGCTACAATGATTGACATTTGCAAAGAGTGACTGATGTGAACTTAACTTCCCCCAGAGTTTCTGCTGTCTCCACACTTGATCAAAAACAGAGATGCTTTAAACTCTCTGCTCTCTGGCTACAATGGACTTGTAAGAAGACACAGTCTCAGCCAGTGGTGACTAACGACTGAGGCTGAAGCAAAATGCTACACACGACATGGAGGGAAGCATGTTTGATTTGTCTGGGGGCCTATCAGACTATCAGGTATGATGGGAGCAGATGGTGTTGTAGAACCACTTAAGGCTCACAGACAACCCTTTTTTCTGTCTCAGACAAAAAATAAATAAATGCTTCATCTTGGAAGTATCTTTAAGAAAGAAACCTTTGAGAGGCACCATACTCTGGTCTGATGAGAGACATTTGAAGACCATGCAAAACAGATGTGACTGATTGAGACAGTTGATCCTTTTTCAATTGGATACAGCGCATACACAGTAGAGAGTTAAGCAGAACTGATCAATATACGAAGAGAGAGTGAGCTAGAAAAGGAGAGTGTGTGATAGGTTACGTACAAGCCCTCTCTGTAGCCATCAATGAGGGCCTGGAACAACGGTTTGTTGTGGGGGATGGTTTGCAGTATGTTGCTGTCATTGGTCACATAGCCGATGGCCCACTGGCCCAGCCTCGTACAACTCAGTCTGAAAATGTAACTGTTAGAGAGGAAACAGAAGTGTATGTTTTACACACACAAGCTGCAAACCAAACATTGAGAAAAAATACTAATGTTTAAAGCAACGTAACTGCATTTGAATGTGAAATTTCCTATCGTATTGTTTTAAGAACACTCTGTAAGTAGACTGTTCATTTTTGATAATGTTGCATTTTTGCCACAGAACCACTTCCTTTCTCTTCTGCCATTCCACCTCTTACTCACCTAATCAGTGCACCTGGTAGTCACACCCACCTCATCAGCTCTATCACTCTCACCTGTCCACTCTGCTGCACCTACTCCTCTGGTATATAAGCCCCAGTTTCACACACATTCACTGCCAGATCATCCAACAATTTTGCCATGGACTTTTTTTTCCACCTTGCCTCTGCCTGGTACAACTCTGCCTGTTTTGACTTCTCCACCTTGCCATGGCCTCTAGCCCAGTAACCATCATAGTCTTCTGTCCCCCACTCTGAGATCCCTGCTTTCTTCCCTGACTGTTTCCTGTGGTGTGTTCTGCCTGAATAAATCCTCACTCTCCACTCACTATTCTGTATATGTCGTATTCTCTTGGTCGTTACCACCACTCATTGCAAGAGAGAACTACCCTCCCTCAATGAGGTTAAACTGTTTTTCTTTGCTGAAATATAACCCTTTTACCCTTTTAATATCAAATTAAACTGCGACCAAACAATAGTGACTGTGCTACTTATTTCAAGCTTTTGGGATTCCCTTGTGCAATCAAAACTGAACACAAAAGGAAACGGTTCAGTAGAAGGAGGAACAATCTCAATGTGAAAAAGATGTGGAGAGAAAAAGATTAAAAATGCAGTTCAATATGGGTACTGGGCTTAGAGCAAGCCTTGACTACAGAATGATCCCATCTCCACCAGCAACCAAGGCACTAGGCTAAACCCATTGATAAGAGACAGCTAGTTTTACTGACGCTAATAAGATATTCCGTCTCTGAAGGGAAGCGCTTTGCTGCCTGCGTGTGTATATCATGATTAAATGTTTCAACCATACACCATTCCACAGGCAGTAAAGTAATCCTCACTGTCAGTGTATTATCCAGGTTTTGGTAGACGTTCTGTTGTGTGAGCAAATTCTCATAGAACTATTTTGAATATTAAAAAAATCTGAATGTCCAGCAATATGAGCGATCAGTGCACTGCGCAAGCTGCCGCAGTACAAAACCCGTTAATAAAATAAACTAGGTGAAATAAGTTTGTTTGTTGTTTGTGTTGAAATATGGAGCATTCTTACATAATTTAACTGTTTATTACATTGCCTACGTAGATGTTGCTAAGGTATATAAAACACAAATCAAGGTTGACTCTAAAGTGTGGTGTATACTCGCCGTAGTGAAGTCGGTGCATGGTGCGACCACCCACAAATAGTTAACTGATAGAAGCACTAACTACGATTTGACAAAGACAATTGACAATTTATTTTTAAATGCTTTAGACATTGAGTAAATAATTAGCAGCCGAATCATCACATCAATAGTTTCCAGGATATTCAACCTGTGTCATAATGCATGCACTACTTTACTTCTTTCTTTATAGGGTTGGATAAAGGTTATAAAGTAGTCCATAGATATGAGTTGATTCTGGTGTAGACTGGCTTCTTCAGTACATTGTATTTGTAAGCCCTCGAGCATTCCTTAAAATAATGCAGAAAAATGCCTTTGTGCTTTTTGTGGAGAATTGCAACACAGTGCCATGAGCTACAATAAACAAAGCTTTATAGTATGTTACCTGACTTATCTCGGCGAGGCAGGACGCAAAATCATATTTTGCACGCCGGCTCATGGTTATGGGCATGGGGATCTACACAAATTACATACATTTTGGTAGGTATGAGTATGAACCATGAAAAAAAACAACCTGGGTTGTGTGTCTTAGTGAGCTGAAGTGGTAACACGTCATCACATTGGATTGCTCTCTCCCACACTGTGGTGTGCATTTCTGTGAGTGTGTTTAATAAAGTGTAAGTTCGTAGGTGGTATTTGCATGGTTCACTCTGTGATCAGCACCCATATATTTGCATATTAGCCCCTTAGATGCTCACTTACACAAATATGGTTGCATTCTCTCTAAGTTTTGCAACAAACATATGACATGTTTTATAAATATATGCAACAGTAATAAGTAGC
>NW_027176207.1:6196945-6204445 GCF_023055335.1 Clinocottus analis | reverse complement strand
CCAAACACCTCTCATTAAAGTGACATCATTATTCAATATGATATATTGTTGTGGTGTTTCTGCAATATACAACAAACACAAATCAAAATGAAATATCAATAAAAAATGTTGAATTTGACTGAAATTATAGACTTGGATACTTTGTTACAATGGTTTTTATGTTAAATTGACCCCAGTTTATGCCATTACTGTGTTATTAATTCTCATTCTAATCCCTTAGCTAAGCATCCGAGTATTGGAAACATTTATTGATGTTACTTTCTAAAAGATGAAGGGTTGATTTTCCAAAAAAGAACAAGAACATATGTCATTTCCTGCTAACAAGAAATAAAACAGTCACAGCACGAGAAACAAAATTAAAATCCTTTTTACGGTGCAGATGATGAAGCATTCTCAACAGCTAGCTCTGCTCAGCTCCTAGAATGTAACTGTATAACACGAGAGGCACAAACTTGGGCTTGTGATTCGACAGCAATAAATACTGCTGTGTGTGAGAAGTTTGCTATAGGCCAGCCGATTATTAACTGATGGTACGAAGATAGTAATAACGACAGTGGACACAAGCTTGTGATATCACAGCAGCTCCTGAGCTTCCAGCTTAGTACCAACACATAGTCAAGAGTTAGAGGGAAACAAGCACAGAGAGAAAGGTCCAAGGGAAGGAGAGATAGTAATGAGAAAGAATACAGCACACAAATGGTCTGTGAGAATCCCCTTTCATAGCAATAAAGAAAAAAAAGAAAACCAGTGCTGACTGGAAGATCACTCTTTGGATGAACCCATCGCTGAACAGACCTTTAATATCAACTACTACTCTGAAGTAAGGTGTCTGACAACACCTTACTGGGTCACAGAATGATGTTTAATTATGCCTCCATATCAAGTTGTAGTTGTTGTATGCTGAAACAAAACTATTCTAAAGATGGAGTATCAAGGACAGGAGGAGCTTAAAAGTCTCAGTAGATAGACACCAATGATGTTCTGGGAGGTTTAAACAGCCGCTATAGTGATCTACTGTTCTATGCCATAAACATCCAACTCGTTTGTATTGTTTCCAGTCGGGATGCTTTCTATTGCTCCTCTGTAAAAAATTAACAAGAGATTGGCAAAAGATTATGGGCTGTCTTTTCCAGGATGGAGAAGTATGAGGACCATAACAATCAACTCCTTGGTTTTACTGATTTAAGCAGTAGGTTGTTCTCTGACCACCACTTTGCAGGGTTGTTGATTTCCTCTCTATAGGACGTTGTTTCATCCAGCCAATGACTCTAGGTCATCTGTAAACATTCCAACAGAGTTCTCTTTATGGTTGGGGTAGCAGTCATGGTTCTATAGCATGAACAGTATGTCCAACATCAGAGTTTTTCTCTCAAAAGGTTCATTCCACACCTTATTGTCAGGAGGAGTGAGCTGCATAGTCTTCACTTGAAGAAATAACTTTTTTTGACTCTGAAGAATGCATTATATATCGGCATTAAAGTAACAAACAACTCAGCTGTAAGGATCCCTTGAATCAGAAAATAAACACTCCCCTTTATTAACAATTTAAATAAATCACTATAGAAATTGCCAGCAGCCATTGAAACAGCAGATTGTTGTGACAGTTCAGTACTTCACTAAAGAAGTTAACTTATTGAGTATTCGTATCACATGGAATCTTGACCTTTTCCAGGCAATGGAAATCCATTGGTTCTGTTTTAGGACTAGGTGTTACAATTCCTTGTTGATTTGCACTCCTGAGATGTGAAATGGGTTGACGCTGACATGCAAGGTGTTTCCGGGTACAAGTCAAAGAGCTGTCTGGGACAAAAGGGTCAAAAGCCTCATTGGAGTCATCAGGTGGGCACCCTCCTTCTCCGGTGTTTTGCTGATAGGCTCACAACACCTCCAGAGGGCTCCTCGGCAACACCTGGCGTCCCAGATGTGCCCCCCTCTGCTTTAACCTTTCTGCGCCACAGATGCTATTTTGGGGCCCAGGTGGTGTCTCTCCTCTTCACCCACAGCCACCGGCTTTCCCATTCAGCAGCGCTTGAGAGGGCTTTGATGGCTTGGCCTCAAATTACCAAATCCTTAAGCAGCCTGGTAGTTGTCTTACCCACAAAGCCTCTGCAGCAGACTTTCACCAGGGAAACTTTGGCTTTCCAGCCACGTTGCTCAGCGTACTTAAGGCTCTTTCGTTCATAGGCCTCCTCTCCAGTGTCCTCCCAGGGCACAGTCAGCTCTACGATGTACACCTTCTTGGTTGAGGAGGACCAGAGCACGAGGTGTGGTCTGAGGTTTGTAGTGGCAATCTCTGGTGGAAAGAAGAGCCTTGGACTCAGATCCAACACGAGCCTCCAGTCTTACTCTCCTGCCAGCTGACCGAGGTCTGATGTTGTACTGGCCTTGGTCTTGTTTGGCTTTGCACCTTCACAGACAAAACCTGTTGTAGATGTAGGACGGGATGATGGAGGTAGGGCATTGATGGTTGTTTGTCTGGTCTCCGGCATAGTTGCAAGGCACTTCAGCACTTGGTTGTGCTGCCAGGTGTAACGGCCTTGAGTTAGGCCCGTCTTGCAGACAACCAAGATGTGTTTAAGGTTTGCTGGAGACAGGCAGAGTTGGCACATTGGGTCTTCTCCGTACCATTCTTTAAGGTTACTGGGCGATGGCAAGACATCATACGTTGCTCGTAAGATAAAGCTGGTGTGAAATGCTTCCATACTCCACAGTTCCTTCGAAGAGAACTTCCTTCTCTCAACTCCCTTCCACCTCATCCACTCTCCCTGCTTCGATTGGGAGACAGCCTTTGTGCACCTTGTTGCCCGCTCTTGCTCGCGCATCTCCTCAACGACCAGACCTCTGCGCTGAAATGGAGCTGCCTTGTGCCAAAATGGTCTGCTCTCTCCGAGGCTAAAGCCTCCTCTCCCCTGTTACACAAAGCCAACGATGTTGCGATGCCTTAGGTCTGCCTTTGCCTGCTGTGTAGCTGCGCTTCCAGTCCATTTCCTTCTGGTGGCCGGAGTAGGAGCTGTTTGGGCAACACATGGGTCACGGAATTCTGTTCGTGTCATTTCCAGCCTTACTTTGGAGCACTTGAATTCCTCTGTAAGACTGGACACTGGCAGCTCCAGGATGCCTCTTCCACACAACCCTATGTTGCTGTAGCACTTATGAAGACCCAGCCACTTTCTGGCAAACAAGCTAATCAACCTCTCCAGTTTTTCAACCTTTGAAATAGGCACCTCATAGATGGTAAGAGGCCACATCAGCCGGGGTAGAAGACCGAATTGAAGGCACCAGAGCTTTAACCTGCCAGGAAGCGGGAACTTGTTGATACTCTCAAAGCCGCAGATTGTGTCCTGCCTCAGCTGGTCCACTTGATCTTTGTCCTCGAGCTAAGCTCAACACTGGCTTCTCTAACACTATTGATATGGGTTCCTTGCCGATGAAAAAGCGCTGCTTTGACAGCTTTCCCTTGACAACTGATATGCTCCTGAATTTGCTTGGCTTTATCCTCATTCGGGCCCACTCGATGTTCCCCTGAAGCTTTGTGCTTTGCCTTGTGCAAGGCATGGTTGTTGTGAGTGTGGTCATGTCATCCATGTATGCTTTGATGGGAGGGAGACAAAGACCAGCTTTTAGCTGCTGACCTCCTACTATCCATCGGGAGGCTCGGATGATGACCTCCATTGCCATGGTGAAGGCCAGAGTGGAGATGGTGCATCCTGCCATGATCCCTATATCCAAACGCTGCCATGCTGTGGTGTACTCCTCAGATGTGAGGCATAGCTGGACGTCCTGGAAATAGGATTTGACAAGAGTGGTGATAGCCTGTGGGATGCTGAACAGGTCAAACCCAGTCCACAAGAGACTATGAGGAACAGTATCAAAAGCATTGGCGAGGTCCAAGAACATGACATGGAGATCTATTCCCTCCTTTTTGGCAGCTTGGATTTGATGCCATATCATGTTTGGCTCCTCCGTGAATCGCCACCTTAACGTGGTGGAGGAGTTTGAGTGGCTCAGTGAACCTGGGAGCTATGTTGTCCGGGGCGTCAGCCCCTGGTAGGGTCTCCCAAGGCAAACAGGTTTCGGGGGAGAGCCCAGACTAAGAGCGGTTCAAAAAACCCTGATGGAAAGCAGCACTACGAGCTTAGTCACCTCGCCCGGACAAGGGAAACCGGGGCACCCTCCTGGAGCCAGACCTGGGAGGCGAGCTCGTCGGCGAGCGTCTGGTGGCCGGGCTTTCGCCCATGGGGCCCGGTCGGGCTTAGCCCGAAAGAACAACATGGTGCCGCAGCCACTCCGTGGACTCACCACCCGCGGAGAGGATCATCGGGGTCGGGTGCAATGCAGACCGGGCGGCAGACCAGGCAGAAGACCTGGGCGAGCCGATCGCCGGCAGCATGGACTAGCTCTAGGGACGTGGAACGTCACCTCGCTAGCGGGGAAAGAGCCGGAGCTGGTGCAGGAGGTGGAACGGTACCAGCTAGATATAGTTGGGGTCACCTCCACGCACAGCAAGGGCTCTGGAACCAAGCTCCTGGAGAAGGGTTGGACTTTGTCCTTTTCTGGAGTTGCCCAGGGTGAGAGGCGCCGGGCGGGTGTGGGGATACTCACGAGTCCCCGGCTGAGCGCCGCTATGTTGGAGTTTTTTCCAGTGAACGAGAGGGTCGCCTCCCTGCGCCTTCGGGTTGCGGGGAGTAAGGCTCTGACTGTTGTTTGTGCTTATGCACCGAACAGCAGCTCGGAGTATCCGGCCTTCTTGGAGTCGGTTGGAGGGGTCCTGGAGAGGGCGCCTCCTGCCGACTCTATAGTTCTCCTGGGAGACTTCAACGGTCACGTGGGTAATGACAGTGAAACTTGGCAGGGGGTGATTGGGAGGAACGGCTTGCCCGATCTGAACCCGAATGGTGTTCTGTTGTTGGACTTCTGTGCTAGCCACGGTTTGGCCATCACAAACACCATGTTTGAGCATAAGGTGGTTCATAAGTGTACTTGGTACCAGAACACCTTAGGCCAAAGATCAATGATCGACTTTGAATTCGTATCATCTGACCTGCGGCCATATGTCTTGGACACTCGGGTAAAGAGAGGAGCTGTCAACTGATCACCACCTGGTGGTGAGTTGGATCAGATGGCGAGGGAGGCGGCTGGAAAGACCTGGCAAGCCCAAACGTGTTGTGAGGGTGAACTGGGAACGTCTGGCTGAGGATCCTGTCCGGAAGGTCTTCAACTCCCACCTCCGGAAGAACTTTTCATGCATCCTGAGGGAGGTTGGGGACATGGAATCCGAGTGGACCTTGTTCAAAGCCTCTATTGTGGAAGCTGCTGTCAGGAGTTGTGGTCGGAAGGTCGTCGGTGCCTGTCGCGGCGGTAACCCGAGAACCCGGTGGTGGACACCGGGGGTGAGGGAAGCCGTCAAGTTGAAGAAGGAGGCCTTTCGGGCCTGGTTGGCCCAGGGGTCTCCTGAAGCAGCTGATGGGTACCGGCAGGCCAAGAGGGCTGCAGCTGCGGCGGTAGCGGATGCTAAAACTTGGTCATGGGAAGAGTTCGGGGAGGCCATGGAGAAGGACTTTCGGTTGGCCTCAAAGAGGTTCTGGCAAACCATCCGGCGGATCAGAAAGGGAAAGCAGGGCCTACCCCAGGCTGTTCTCAGCGGGGGAGGGGAACTGCTGACTCGGACTGGGGACATCGTCGGACGGTGGAAAGAGCACTTTGAGGAACTCCTAAACCCGGCCAACATGTCCCCTGGGGAGGGGGCAGCGCCTGAAGACCTTGGGGTGGGTGCACCCATATACCTGGCAGAGGTCACTAAGGTAGTTAAAGAGCTTCTTGGTGGCAAGGCGCCGGGGGTGGATGAAATCCGCCCTGAGATGCTGAAAGCGCTGGACATTGCTTGGCTGTCTTGGCTGACACGCCTTTTCAGTGTCGCATGGGGGTCGGGAACAGTGCCCATGGACTGGCAGACCGGGGTGGTGGTTCCCATTTTCAAGAAGGGGGACCGGAGAGTGTGCTCGAACTATCGTGGTATCACACTACTCAGCCTCCCGGGAAAAGCTTATGCCAGGGTGCTGGAAAGGAGACTCCGACCGTTTGTCGAACCTCGGATTCAAGAGGAGCAGTGCGGATTCCGTCCCGGTCGTGGAACAGTGGACCAGCTCTTTACCCTTGCGGGACTACTGGAGGGGTCTTGGGAGTTTGCCCAACCAGTCTACATGTGCTTTGTGGACTTGGAGAAGGCTTTCGACCGGGTCCCTCGGGGGGTTCTGTGGGGGGTGCTGCAGGAGTACGGGGTGCCGGATACGTTGGCACGGGCTATCCGGTCTCTATACGCCTGCAGTAGGAGTTGTGTCCGTATCCTCGGTATTAAGTCAGACACGTTCCCGGTGGGTGTTGGCCTCCGCCAGGGCTGCCCTTTATCACCGGTCCTGTTTGTGACCTTCATGGACAGGATTTCTAGGCGCAGCCGGGGGGCGGAGGAAATCCGGTTCGGGGGCCTCGGGATCGCCTCTCTGCTGTTTGCAGATGATGTGGTCCTGTTTGCTTCCTCGGAACGTGACCTCCAGCATTCGCTGGGGCGTTTTGCAGCCGAGTGTGAAGCGGCAGGGATGAGGGTTAGCGCCTCCAAATCCGAGGCCATGGTTCTCTGCCGGAAACCGGTGGATTGCTCCCTTCAGGTGGGGACAACATGCCTGCCCCAAGCGAAGGAGTTCAAGTACCTCGGGGTCTTGTTCACGAGTGAGGGTAAGGTGGAGCGAGAGATCGACAGGCGGATCGGTGCGGCTGCAGCAGTAAAACAGGCGCTGTACCGGTCCGTCTTGGTGAAGAGGGAGCTAAGGCGGAAGGCGAAGCCCTCTATTTACTGGTCGGTCTACGTTCCAACCCTCACCTATGGTCACGAACTCTGGGTCGTGACCGAAAGAACGAGGTCGCGGATACAAGCGGCCGAAATGAGCTTCCTCCGTAGGGTGGCCGGGCTCAGCCTTAGAGATAGGGTAAGGAGCTCGGACATCAGGGGGGAGCTTGGAGTCGAGCCGCTGCTCCTTCGTATCGAAAGGAGTCAGCTGAGGTGGTTCGGGCATCTAATTCGGATGCCTCCTGGACGCCTCCCATTAGAGGTTTTCCAGGCACGTCCAACTGGGAAGAGGCCCCGGGGAAGACCCAGGACACGCTGGAGGGATTATATCTCCTGGCTGGCCTGGGAACGTCTCGGGGTCCCCCAGAACGAGCTGGAAAATGTTGCGGGTGAGAGGGAAGCCTGGGTCGGTCTGCTGGGTGTGCTGCCACCGCGACCCGACCCCGGATAAGCGGCGGAAAATGGATGGATGGATCATGTTTGCATGCTCCAAGCAACCAGAAAAGCCTGGAATCCCTGCTTTCTGCACTGTTGTGTTGATGTATTTGTTTCTGTCTAGGTACACAGCCAGACTGGAGCTACTAAGCTAAACGTGTTCAACGTTTAAAAGACTGATGTGGCAAAACTGGCTGATGTCAGCAGCGTCCTTCACCTTAGGG
>NW_027176207.1:6144445-6191945 GCF_023055335.1 Clinocottus analis | reverse complement strand
ATTACATGATTAATTAATTAATGCGTTAATTTTTTTAACGCATTTAACGCATGAGCAGAATGAGCTTCCTATTTAACTATTTCCGCTCTAATGCAGCTAGATATATATCATATACATCTGACATCTACGTATATATATATACACTTCTACGTATATATATATATACACACACGTAGATGTCAGATGTACACTCTGCGGGAAGACGTTGTCGTTTCAACAGCACAACCAGCATTAACATCTCAACGCGCAGCATGTTGGTCGGTGAGGTGCGTTCAAGAGGAATGCGTCAAACCAGCCTCACTGAGCAACGTAGACCCCTCACTAAGTCTGCCTGTGACAAGCTGAGTAGCACAGTTGCGGAATGGATTGCAAAAAGCTGTCGACCGATTAATATTGCTGAGGATGAGGGGTTCACCAAAGTTTTGCGAGTGGCAACGGGGGACCCGAGCGTCAAAGCACCGCAAAGACACACAATCGTGACAAAAATCCATGCGCTGTATGAAGCTGGAAAGAACAATACGGAAAATGACTTGGCTGCTACGGATCATGTGGCGCTGACAGGATCACTGGACTTTTTTAGTAATGAGAATTACCTGGGTGACCAGACGTCCTCTTTTTCCTGGACATGTCCTCTTTTTGAGACCTAAAATTGCGTTTGGCAGGGATTCCAAAACGTCCGGGATTTTGGCCTTGTATGATATTTATGTTTCTCTGGGTCTTTCACAAACTAGCCACAAAGTTTTGTAAACGTTATCTCCCTCACGATCCACCTTCTTGCGAGAGTTCTGACCGTAGACCGATCTCAGGGTTGCCACATGCACAATAATGATCCTCCAAATACAACCATTTGGAGCCTTTGGTACGATACTACACCATCACCAATCTGGCAACACTGAGCACCTTGTCACCTCCACTCGCGATGAATATCCTGTTACGTTCTGAAGAAACTACTTCTGCACAAAACATCGCTGCATCAATAATTGACTGGAATTTCAGCGACAAACTTTTTTTTGGTAGTTTAGCACGACTCGTTCTTTTTTTATGAGCTAAAGATCGCGTAGATGCTCGACTGTGGAGCGGGATGAAACAATAACAGGGTTCACCTTACGGCCTATAGTTGCATTGTTTACAACAGCAGCCCAATGTATAAATGACAATGTATATATACGTCTTTTATCATAAATCTTCATGTTTTTACAAAAATATACCGAGAATATTGGTAATATGTGATTAATCATGATTAATCTGATTAAAAATTGTAATAATTTCACAGCCCTTTCAAACATTTATATTTATATTTATATATATATATATATATATATATATATATATATATATATATATATATATATATATATATATATATATATATATATACATACACACACACACACACACACACACACACACGTTGTATCTGGTATCCAGTATTACTCTCTGCTTATTGCATCGTGAGACCGCACTGCTCACTGATAATGAGAAAAAAATATTTTTGTAGCATCTCACTGGACAAAGTTTTCAGAGCAGATTGTACGTCCTCGTGCTCTGCAATAACATTGTCCATGGTTTCTTTGTTAGTCTTCGTGTGTCCTTGCCATGCCCTGTACCATTAGACTGGTTGAGTAATCTGCCTCATTTGAAAGGCACCCCAGGAAAGCCAGCCCCTTCATTAGGTCTAATGTAATCAGAGTGGGCAGAAACTGTTGGCTGACCACACACATAGTTGTTACAAAAATCCTTCGATATTCATATACATACTGTGTGTGTGTGTGTGTATTTTTATATATATATATATATATATATATATATATATATATATATATATATATATATATATATATATATATATATATATATATATATATATATAAAATCGACAGGTCCTAATAGAACCAAACAGGTTCTCACCAAAACATTCACTAAAAAACGTATGTTCCAGCCACTTTTGGAATTAAAATGAATCTTACAGTCAAACATTCAAAACCCAAACTTGCTGACAGCGGCCTACATGGTGGCACTGCGTTTTTGTGGTGACACCTGCACTCGTGCAGCTCAACCGCCACAATCTCTTGTCCTCCTGGTTTCCTGTCACCTGAACAAGATCACCATCCTCTGTCACAAACGGTTGTTCCTCCAGCTCACTGTGACAATGTATATTTCCCTCCAAAACATCTGGGCCACTTGGAGAGATGTTTAAAAAATAATGATCTGATACGTAATAATAATGTACAGGTGCAATCAAAATATACTAGACATTTTTTTGTGAGACTTAAGAAAAAAAGATGAATATGTGCCATTTTGATAACCAGTATTTATTTTTGTATTTTTTTTTTTTACTAATGAAGATAAATGCTTTGATGGCAAGTCTTGTTTTTCTACGTGTTTGAATGTGTTTGTGCAGCTACCAAGAGAGATATGATGGAGGCAGAGCAGCCACGAGGGACTGAAATGGCTTTACAAAGGAACAGACACATGCAATGATCTCTAACATGCTGCTGCTGGTGCCATCAGGGTGGATGGAGGCAGGCAGAGAACAAACAGCATGCAGAAGAGAGGTGGTGGGTGAAAACACACAGGTCAAATCAAAAAGGTGGCGGAAAATGGGAAGAGAGGCACTCAGTGGAGTCACTGATTTCATTGTTATTAGCATCAATTATTCAGACAAATCATTTATCATAGTAAAGAGCTACAGAACATGGTCCATTAAGTCAAAGACACAGAAGCAGGAAAATTAGCTCGGAAAGCCGACCGTCGAAAACAAAATGGAAATCTGGAATATGGGTGGATGTTGTTTTTTCAATATGGTAAATTGTAACAAAATTGGCACACGGATAGTAAGTGGTGTCTATAATGTGTATTCCTGGATGATAAGTGCTCACCTTCAGTTTTCTGGAGTGGCCTCAGTAATATTGTACTTAAAATGTACTGAAATAGCATGACACATGCCATAGTTATGTTTGAGTACAGTGTACATTGTTGTCAGCCCGCTGTGTGAGCCTGCTGATGTCGTAATGGACTGCTCCAGTCGAATGTTTGTTGTGGATGCAATGTTAAAGGGGACAGCAAAGTAATTGTATTAAATACAGTTTTGAAAGTATTTTTCCATGAGCTTAGACATGAATATATTGGAGACGTCACTGTCATTAACTGAATAATAGCCCTATGGAAACTTTAGTTTCCGAATCACATAACTAAATGTAGACCTTTAAATTGGCTGATATTCGCTTGTTGCATATATGTTATTGTATTGTTTTGTTGTGTATGGTATTTGTGAATATCTGAGTAATATGACATTGCAGACCAAACGGTGTTTGAGGCAATTTAGAAATAATCACCCTTAGTTTATTCACTGACAAGTTGATTTTTCCACTTAAAAATATCCCACTGAATAATGTAAAGACCTTGAGAGGTGATTATGACTGTAAGCGTAATCCTGCAATAGGTTAAAGCAGTGTGAGTAAATGTTGTGCTGAGTCCGTTCCAAGTTCATCGAGTCATAGAGGAAACACTCCACACACACACACACACACACACACACACACACACACACACACACACACACACACACACACACACACACACACACACACACACACGTGCTCCACTTCCTCTCAATGTGGTTCTACTTTCTGGAAACATACTCATCTCAGCCAGGCTCAGGCCTTTAAAGCCTTCCATTGGAACGTGTGGCATATTCACTTCAAAGCTTGTCTGCTCGGTGTGACGTACTGACATGTGACTTCTACAGAACTGATACCAAAGCACATCTAACATTATACATGTGGCTTCAATAGATCAAAAGAAACACAATTTGCCAACAAAGTATTGAATGAATATCTTAATAGGCCTACAATAACAAATATAATAAAAGAAAATGGGATTGGGTCAACCAAATATTTTTGATTCATATAGTGAGCCTTAAATAACAGAATGTCACAAAATGATTAAGGCAGTGAGAAATGTGGCACGCAAGTTCAACAGGAAAAACCTGCTGACCTTTTAGCTTAGTAATTCAACTACATCACTTCCATGCACCGGGAAAGCCTTCACACAACAAGACTTTAGCCCTAATTATCTGGTCCAAGACCGTTTTTGGAGCTTCCTGACAAAATCCCCAGATCAGAGCCAAATCTATGTTGGCTCAGTGCTCGCACATCAGTGCTTTGTGTAAATTGTCCAGCGTCACAACCCAAGAGGCTCGTCGATACCTCACAGACGCATCCCAGACATCTCGCAGGTTAAATATCGGAACCTGTTGAGGGATCTGTCTGAGAGCTAATGAGAGTCCAGGACACGGGTTGAGGGGAAATCTGCGGGACGGATTGCCTCACCTACGTGTGTGTGTGTGCCACCTGTGTGTGTTTTGCTTTGCATTTGTTGTTGCACCTCGGGGGATGGATGCTTGCATGTCTAAACGTAACACAGTGACTGATCTGCGGGGGAACAGTAGAGGTAAAAAAAAAAAAAAGGGTATTACGTAAACAGGTGTCAGGACTACGCTTCACCGCGTCACTTCTTGTGTGTTTTTGTGACCAAATGTCGTTCGGAGAACAGACATACTCATCAGGGATTCCTCCAGAGAAAAGAGCTTGTAAAGTGACGATTTCAGATTACAAGACAGTTTTGTACAAATAATACAGCTCTGTTATCACTTTCAAGAAAACAGGCATTCAAAAATAAAAACTATTTATTGTAGAAACTTTGTAAGAGACTCTACAATAGCCAATGGGAGTCCGACTACACGCTCCGAAAACTAAGAAACACAGAAAGTCCTAAAAAATATGAATGCTTTTGTCTGCAACTCTCCGCAAGATGCTCCATCATACTGGAAAAGGCATTGTTTGTCACCAAACTGTTCTTGAATAGTTAGGAGAAGTTGCTTACAGAGGATGTTTCAGTACCAATCTTTATTGATGGCTTTGTTCTTAGGCAAAATTATGAGTGAGCCCATTCCTTTGGCTGAGAAGCAACCCCACACATGAATGGTCTCAGGATGCTTTACTGTTGGTCCAAGCAACCGGAAAGGAGATGCGTCCGAGTAAATGACTTTACCCCAGCCCTCAGCAGTAAAATCCTTTACTGCAGATGCACTCACACCGGCCTGCTGCCATTCCTGAGCAAGCTCTGCACTGGTGGTGCCCAGATTCCGCAGCTGAATCTGCTGTAGGAGACAGTCCTGGCGCCCTGAAACCTTCCTCACAACAATTGAACGTCTCTCCTTGAAGTTCTTGATGATCCAATGGTTATTTAGGTGTGATCTTACTAGCGGCAAGAGCATCACTGACATGAGGCCTGCTGGTCCTTGGATTTTGCAATTAATCTGATCACTCTTTGTAAAATATAGTTTAGTATATGCAATTGACATCATAAAAACTGAGGCAACTGACTTTGTAAAAAAATATTATTTGTGTCATTCTCAAAACGTTTCCCCATTGGAGTAGATGGCAGTAATGTTGATGATAGAGCTATAAGAGCCGCACACTTTATTTCCAGTATAATCTTCAAACTTCATTCACTCTTCGAACTGGAAAGACTCACAGCACTTCTATTTCTCTTGAAATTGGAATGATTGAAATTATTTCGAATAAAAGGGATGGAGTAATCTAGAAATAGCATGTTCTTTCCGTATTCTTAAAGCTAAAATACTGCTGTTAGAGCGTCACCAGCATAGCATGACTGTTGGTCACATCAAAAGGTTCCAAAAATACTGAGCAGGTTCCTCCACCATGAGTCAGGAGTAATTCACAATGAGATGGGGACAGACGACCAGATTGGTTGGGGAGGGAGGTCAGATTGTCTATTATCTGCAACACTTTGCTTCCTGGCAAAAGAAGTGCACTTTTAATCCAGCTGATTTAGAGACAATCACTTTAGGAAGCTGCTAAAGCCGGGATTGTCACGCTGGCTA
The DNA here is from genome assembly GCF_023055335.1 of Clinocottus analis. NCBI lineage: Eukaryota > Metazoa > Chordata > Actinopteri > Perciformes > Cottidae > Clinocottus > Clinocottus analis. The sequence goes on along the minus strand of NW_027176207.1, from coordinate 6,186,037 downwards.
TAAAACGCTCTGCGGTGCAAATCACTTCAGATGTGCTCTGTGGCAAGGGCATGAAAGAGTTTGCACACAGTTCACTCCCAGGACACTTTTTTCCCCCAGCCCGGCCCTGATGTGGACTACACGGCACTGAAGGCCTAGGTCGAACATGCACGGCCCGCCACTGATGTACACACACAAACGTGTGTGTGTGTGTGTGTATATATACATACATACATACATACATACATACATACATACATACATACATACATACATACATACATACATACATACGTTATATTTTCTGAACAGGTACTGTTACTTAACTTAAAAATGTATGTTAAAGACCAGCAATTGATCAACTTTATACAAAAGCAATAAGTGCTTTTCATGTTTTCCAGTTGAGTTGAGTTTTTGAGGCTGTAGGTAGCCTGTGAGAGTTTTTTTTTTTTTTGCGGTGAAGCGGCTCGGTGGTGTTCATCTTATTTATTTATTTTTTTATGTTTAATTGACCTCACGCGAGCCGGACTGAGAGACTGGGAGAGCCGTAAGTGTGTGTGTGTGTGTGTGTGTGTGTGTGTGTGTGTGTGTGTGTGTGTGTGTGTGTGTGTATATATATATATATATATATATTTATTTATTTATTTTTTCTTGGGTATCGCCCCGTTTAGCCAAAGTCTTGCACTGAAACGAGTTCACAGGCGAGCCGACGGCCAGTCGCTGCGACTCCAGCTCTGTTTTGCAAAGGCTGCACATCTGTCTACAAAGGGCTCTGAACAAAGGCAGCAAAGTTTGTGAAGAGAGGGGAACACCATCCTGTGGCTTCTTACCGGCGACATTGACAGACACGACACTGACTGACTGTGTGCATTTGAGTGTTTCCTGCACCTCGTGAATATATTATGCATGCTGGGGTGTGAAACGAGGACAAGGTCGATCTGTGAGGGAAACGTTTCTGTGATGGTCATTTTAAAGGATGTTCTCCTGAAGCGAGGGGTGTGGAGTGTTCTTGGTGCAGATCAACAGTTTCATTTTAAAGTGTTGCGTCTTCAAATCATCGCTGAAGTGATTTGATGTGTGTTTTGAACTAAATTAGCTGACACTAATATATATATATATATATATATATATATATATATTTATATATATATATATATATATATATATATATATATATACACACACACACACACATATATATATATACATATATATAACAAAAATAACAACAACAATAATAAAACAATAAGTAATTAAAATAATCTCTCTCTCTCTACCTCTTTCTTGCCCTTGTTTACCAGAAATGTGCACTTTAGAATTTTATTTTGTCCCGCCCTGTTTGGCAGTTGTTTTTCAATAAAATATATGCATGTGTACATACACACACTGTACTGTATACTGCATACTGTACACACACACACACACACACACACACACACACACACACACACACACACACACACACACACACACACACACAGAGTTATCAATCAGAGGCAGATATAATACCAGCAAATAATAATGGATGCAGTAAATTGATCCTTTGAAGCAGTGAGTAATGAAGCCACAGCTCTTCTTTTTCTCGTTTCATGCTGTGGTTGCAGCCGGTCTCTCTCCTACGAAGAGTTTTCAAACTCAGAAAAGATTAATCTGCCAGGAAAAAATAGTCAGCAGTTTTGACTATTGTTGACCACAACTTACATCACAAAGAAACAATCTTCTCTTTAATGTGGAGAGAAGGAGTTCGGTCATTGTTATGATGCCAAAGGATTGCTCTAAAAATAGATATAATTAAAAGGGTCTCGAAGCCAGGAAACCAATTTGCTTTGACTTGTGCTCGACAGGCTGCCTCAAAAGACACAACAGGTCACATGTGGCTACCCATGACCCTGGAGACAGATGTGATACCAGATGTGAGATCACTTTACTATTTTCTTAAAGACAATATGCTACTTTCATGCATCCTTATCAGAGGTGTTAGTGTGTTGTGTCCAACACATTTCCTTGTTGAAGTAAATCCCTGCATTTGCAATCATTTGTTATATCTATCAGATTGACAAATTGTTGTATCTATCTACAAAATTCCCACTTTTTACAGAACCAATTTGTGTGTCTGATTACAATGACCCTCGCTAAATCATTTGTGTACTTATCAGTTAGTACAATGATTTTTAAACTGGTTATTAAACGTCCTAATTTAAAAATGTTGCCTCTTTACGAAAGACATAACCAAACAAGAATACCTATTTGCTCCGTCTATAAAAAGGTATTCTTATATAGTTCCTGTAACATCAGACCAAACAATAAACGGCACACAGGAACAATAACAGACCTCGGCCATTCAATAGATGGAGAAAATGGATTAAAAACTGATCCTGTTGGCCCCCTTTCCCCTAGTTTATTTTGTTTCCTACTCGTATGTCATTTCTCTTGTTTATATTGTTTGTTTTTACCATGTACCTTGAGTACACATATACAAATAAAAAATGTAATATTATTATTATTATAATTATTATTATTATTATTATATGTTTTATTATATTATTATGGTTAGTAAAATGTTTATTATATTTATGAAACATAAAGGCCGGGTTAGGCTCATAAAGAGACGCAGTTAAGTGTCGTTTGAGCATATATGTTTCTTTGAAAACACAACAGCCCGAACATGGTCCAACACTGCGCTGATGTTTTGGCCAAGATCATCTGGTTCCTTAGTGATTAAACTCAGTAGCAAGGAGAAATTAAATTCATAGCGATTACAGTCATTGTTGCATTGCCAGTATTATGCGATTGTAGTGAGGGGGTGAAAAACCTTTCTTCCTTTAGCGTTGACTGCATTATTTTGTATTTTTGCCAGGTTTACTGCTGCTATAATGAGTTATCCTGTGGCCTTACATCCAATAATTGTCAGAAAACATACTTAAATTAAAGCTACAAGCAGCAATGTGCGGACCCTTGCACCGATGCTTGGACCCTAATAAGTAAAATAACAAGATGATAACAGGTTGCGTCTATGTAAATTAATTCAATGAAAAAAGAAAAATATCATCCGTTTCAAAAATCACAAGTTCGTACATGAATACAATTTATAATAATCCGTAATCCCGATAGTGTCACAACTGTACACCTGGAGCTGGTCACAGTCCAGTGTTTTTACGCTTCCACAAAGAGGAAGCTGGGAGGCAAATGAGTTTTGAAAACAAGAACTCAAGGAAGGACCCTTCGACATGCAAACTATGGGGAGACCAGGGATCCAACTGGGTACCTTGTGCTTTCAGGACGACCACAGTCTCAATCCAGCAACACCAGTCCACAAAGTAACAGCTCACCCTTATGCAATAAAAGTAAATGCAATAAAGGCAATAACACAAGTGATGCGTCAGAGAGATCCAAGTCCCTCGTAATTTAAGTAAATAAATGACAATATGAAAAAGTGTCCACAGGGACCTCCTACATGCTTTTTGTCTTTATTAAAGCAGGAGGAGGAGGCAGGGTAACAAGACTGGGTGTTTTACTTTGTCAACTTATTCTGCACTTTCACTGCTATCCAAAACTAATTGAGTCACTCTATAAGGACATCTTACACATCCTGCATGACTTAACATAAAATGCAGGTAGAAAAAAAGCGGTGTCAAAAGCCAAATTAAACATTTGTAACAATGCCTGTTTGAACCTACCGAACCGTGAGAGGCAGAGGAAAGTGTTGTGTTTCTGGATGGAGAAGATGGGAGTTGCAGTTTGAAATATCATGTTTACCAAACAAAAAATGCCAAATATCAATGTATCCAATAACAGGTCAAGTGATTATTTTGGAAAAATAAAAAATCTCAAATCTTGAAGTTTTCTGTAAATGCTGCCGCGATGTGTAGTGTTTCCTGTTAACATTATTAACACACATAGATGCATTAAAAAAAATCTGCTGGTGACTGTTTGAGTGCTCCATCAGAGAGGAAATATATGAACAGGATGTAACGTGCGTGGGGATTTTTCCTCAGCTCATAGTAACCAGAGAGCTCCTGAGAATCACTGGAGCTTTGACACTCAAATTATCTACAACTCTTCTCTTGCACAACCTGTGAGAAGTACAAAGAACTGTTATGAATTATTTTTATTTTGGTTTTGTCTCCTTTTTGGACAGTATCAATAAAAGTTTAATCGTGCCATTCAAAACATACACTGGTTCATAGTGAGGCAGTCCACTTTCTTTACTGTTTTGTAGCCATTGTCTTTGCAGAGCACTGAACTACAATCCAAAACATTTTACTACTTAGTAGTTCCCATTCATCCCGTCTCATCTTAACAGCCACTGCTCCAGTCGATACCAAGTGATCCAATTGCGTTTAGGTCATTGTTAATGAGGAAATCAATACAAGCTCAAAGCAAATTATGTCGTATTATCCCCATCAAAAAAAGCAAAACTATATTTTGCTCGATCTAATACTAAAACAAACAAAATAAACGTAGATTCCGCAATGCCAGAAACTTTACTATCCTCAAACTACAGTAACGTCACATTTATTGTATAATGCCTCATAGGATATAGCCTACTGTAAAAGCAACTGCAACATTTATTTTCTGCTGAATATGCCTCTGCTTGCTATTCTCCCTCCAACTCTCCTCTCTTTCACTTCTCAATCTTGGTCTCCCACTTTCTTCAATCGGAGTCCATCGGGCTAATGTCTGTCACATCCCGATCACAGTGGGCTGCTTTAAGTTGGTGACATGCCAGACAGTTACAGGCCACGAACCAGAATTTGATTTGTTTAATATGTTGCAGATTGCTAATTACAATGTGGAAAAGACATAACTTATGGGTGTCCTTCCTGTAACTCTGGTGAAATAAACCTCTCATTTAAGATCACCATCATCACCATCGTCCTCACGGTCAACCCAGCACCTCTGTCGTCACCCCATGTTGAGATCTCAACTCATGGCTAAGGTCATTGTACACTGTTGAGTCAAGTTAATTTTAGACCAAATGTAATGTCATTGAGTTTTGATGAAACTTCCCTTTTGTTATTTTTGTCTTGTCATTGAAATTGCATTGAAAATGAAATTGTCAAAATAACATGTTTGCATTTTTGAGTACTCAATATTTCAGCATATTCCCAGTTAAAACAACAGATGGGAAAACTTAAATGTTTCACTTAGTAGCAACAGATATAAATCTCATTGATGAAAAAGTACTTTCGACATTTCATTCCATAAATTGTGATTTTGATGCCAAACACAACTTGCTTCTTGTCTATTATTATATAGTGATGGCTGAATAGAGGGCATTTTAGAGCATCTACTGCATGCATATTTTAATTTAACTTTATAGCGCTTTTCTAAGTACACAAAGACGCTTAAGCTACAGAATACTGCACACAGCCTCAGAAAAACAAATACATGACCTTACCACTACGAAGGTGGCCCGGCCCAGAGGCCTCCCTACAAAGTATGGAAGCTGTCCTGACATCACATGGTGGAACAAACACTCCATTGGCATGAGGACAGCTGAAGCTCTAATATCTCCCCGCAAACTGAAAACTCACGTGTTCAGACCACACCATGGTACATAAAGTCAAATGAAGAACTTCAGTGTCAGCTAAACAAATGGGACCGGTCAAACCAGGTGGAGTCAGTTAGCCTCTAGACGCCATGAACACTACCACACTCCAGTGTCATCTCAAAAGCCTTCGTTAAGCAAGTCAGAAACAAATATTTTAATAATAATAAAATAAGGCCCTCTCACCTGTCCTGTGACTGCTCCTCATACATCCTCTCCTTTCCCTCTTTGAAGAGCCGGATGGCCCGTTTGGACTTCCTCATGAGGCTATCGATGTAGATCTTAAAGTACTCATTCTCACTGAGCTGTGTGAGTCTCTGGTTCTCTTCATATTTGCCCAGTGTAAGCCGCAGGTGCTGGTAGGCATCAGGTAATATATCCAGGATGTATGGTGGACTGTTTTTCAGCTGAAGTCTGGGATTTTGGCAGAGGCGGACCTGTGGGAAAGAAATCCATTGATGACCGCTTGCTGGATGCTCCAACATTTAGTTGTGGAACACACCTCAAGGTTCTTCTTCAGAATGATAATTGGCACATTTTGAATGTGACCTCTTGAACATATAGCTTTAACTCTCACGGGAAAAACAACTTCATTGTCTTTAAGCAAATTTGACACGTCTCCACCTGGGTATAAACACGGGTCAGACGACTCACTAACAAGGCATCCGGTCCCTTAATGAGATCTGGTTGAATGAACCAATGTCCTGCTGTTCTTGGACAGACACACTCGGTTATCATAGAGATTTAGAAATGTGTAAAAACTTAGATGTGTAAATTATAGGATGAGTACACAATCATAAATTGATCAGAGAGTACATGTGCACTCCATTAGAATTAGCATCAGCTCCACCTCTACATGTGCATATAAGTGCCTCCTACCATCTGGCAGACAGGCCTCCAAACTTACAACTTTATCCATAAGCTTCCAGGTTTTCTCCACAGTCCGCCGGTCGGCAGCTGCTTGTTTGGGAGGCCCCACTGCATCCTGGATGGCGTCAATGAGGCCTAAAATCCGACCCTTGCTTCGATTTGGTCCTCGTCCTCCAGGGTTTCGGCCACTAAGAGCAGTTGCCATTTCCTATACACTGGCCAAGAAAACAAATTATACAGACATTAAAATTGCCCTGTTTCAGTTAGTACAAATAATTAGCCACAGTTGTCTTATTGTTTGTATCCTATTTATTAATAGATAGAATTATTTGGCTGCACGTCATTGTCAAATGTAGGTACCAACAGGCCGCTTTGTGAAGGTGGTTTAAGGACCACTAGAGGTCTACTGGATATGATTATGATCAAACAATGGGCTTGTATGATTCAGAGTGGCATTGTCCATCACCCACGGGGCAGTCGGTGATGGAAGTCTGCGCCGTCAGAATTGGTTTCATATACATCATAGACATACTGGCAGGCTTACTGGTGGGCTTCCCGGTGGGCTTCCCTGTGTGGCTTAAGTTCCGGGCATCAGTTCATGCTGCTCTCTTCCCTCGGTAGGGCTACTGTGGACTCGACATGCCGTTTTCCGACCAATTCATGATTTAAATGCTAAATTAAAGTGTTTCCAGATTACACGTCACACGCTTCTGATGACAGTGTTGTATCTTTGTGATTAGGCTCAGGTTAACTTTCACTGGTCAACTCGACGGCCTGTTGGGGTACGCGTTGCTCGTGTTGCTCGCGTTGCTCGCCTTGACGACGACGTGTATTGATCCGGTGGAAGTTGGAGGTTGCGGTGAGTCAGGCTCGTCCTGTAACTCCCTTCTGGTGTTTCTGCTCGTTGCTTTTTAAGAGCAGCCAGAGCTCCTCACACAACAAGAACAACATATATATTTGTCGTTATTGTGCATTTATTGAATTATTTACTACATAATTAAACAGGAACTCACATGAATCGATCCGTAGCGAGGAAAAACACGCCGTCCTAACTTCCCAAACCACAAGGGAATGTCTGCTGGGTCCACATCCAGCGAACCTAATGAAGGAGTGTCCAGCCCGAGGCAGCGAGTAGCGGACTCTCCTGTCCAACGTGTTTTCGACCCGGGACTCGCTTCAAAGCTAGTCCTGCGGGCGTCCCGAGAAGCTGTCGAAGGAGTTTGATTTCAACGCGAAGCTGGAGTTCTGTGCTCCAATATGTGTTGTATAGTCAGATCAGCGTTAAGTTAGATATCATAAAACATAACTCATCCGGTGAAGCGTTTCAAAATACGGTCTTCATATACGAACAAAATAATTGACATTGAATTTGCATTTTCAAGTTTTATCCAGTTCTGTCGTTCAATTAAGTTGACCATGTTCTAATGTCCTCGGTATTGTCATTTCCACTCAATTTGGTACGTTTTCTTCCTTTAGTTTGAAGGAAATGGGTTTACTTCCGGTACTGTCCGTCTATGTTCTGGCTGCCATGAAGCAGCTGTTCTAGCGGTAGGAGGGTCAATGGGAGTATGAAGCAATATTGTCCAGGAACCAACCAATGCATCGACAGGAGCGCGAGACACTTATTGGTGCTCTGCAATGACGTCACTACTGTCAAGTCTGACAGACTCAGAGGGACTCGCGCGCGCCGGTCGAGACTCCAGATAAAAGTAATTTTGGTGATTTCCCTTATGTTCATTTGTTGTTGTTGTTGTTGTTGTTGTTGTTGTTGTATTATGACTACAAAAGCCCATTTGGAAAGTCAGGCCTAAGGCACAGTATGTGGGTAAAGCACTGTAAATGAACCGATGAAAAGAAAAACAGTGAACGGTAATTTGTTATAATCAATAGAAAGTATTTATCTTGGTAATTATGTTTACAACATCTAGGCCAACACGGTCGTCAATAATTTAATGTGAACCTTCACAAAATCTTACTTTATTGTAAAAATGTTCTATGTTTTATATATAAATCAAATACACAATAAATGTGTACGGAATTTGAGGTAAACGGGTGTACAGTAATTGCAAAGTAAATACAATAATTGTAAACCTGTTGTATTATAATAAGAAGTAATATGTTAAAAGAATGTAGGCTACAGAGATGTAAAGTGACAGTAACATGTTTGTCAAAGTGAGGAGCTAAATAACTCAGGAGGTCAAAAGGTCAACGCCTCGGTGAAGCTGTCCCTGTGTCTGATGGTGCGGGACAAATTAATTTGGCGGCAGTCATCACACAGCAGAGGCAGAACAGCTTGAAGCGAGGCATTGGGGTCTGTGGTGGTCCTACTACGGTTAGAGTCTCTGGTGGTTCGGCTGGCCCCCCAGGTGATCAGATTCTCCATGTAATCCTGTAATTTCCCTACTGAGGGACTAATAAAGGATTATCTTATCTTATGTTCATAACTCCCTTCTGGAGATGCTGTGTAGTTTTCACCCCACGTAGAGCCTTACACCAGACCAGGTGGTGACACAGTCTTCCTTTTAAACTGTATATCACCCACTTGTTAAAGAAATGTGGTCCCACATTTATGTATCAGAATTCCACTTAATTTAACATAACTGCATTCTTGTTTCCCATTGCGTACTAAAGTAGAATCTATTTATGCTTTTATTTTGAATGCAAACTGGCCTTACTTCCCGTGTGGTTCTTGCTGAATGCTGGTGGCTTGATGCAACCAAAGGAGGAAAATAGAAGAAAGGCCGCTCCCAAATACATTTGCACAACTCTTCCTCTGAAAAAACGAGGAGTGTTGTACCGGAAATGACAGAAGATACAGCGTGGGTGTACGATCACGGAGTATAAAGGCAATACGATCATTATTCACTACAGTTATTTACTCATAATTTTAGAAAAATAAGCTTAATAAATCAGTTTAAAAAAAGTTAAGAGGACTAAAGCCTTACATACACATGTCAAGCATATCAAAACAAATATAAAGCGATTCATTTGAATATTGGCAATGCTGACTGAAAATGCAGAAATCACAGAAAACCGAAAAAATAAATAAAAGTTTCCTCACCTGTGTCTAAAAGTGATGTTGGTTCAATGTGACTAAACATAAATGGATTAGCTTTACCTCCACTATTGACTTTACTTACATCTTTTACTTCATTTCTGCATTTAGATGTTTAGTTGAATTTAGATTTACAAATGTACATCACACAGCATATGGTCTAATTGTTACTGTATGAAATAACCAACTAAGTGTCAATCATAAATAAATAATGTTAATAAAACCCTCAAAAAAGATTGAATTTATTTACCAATTTTACAGTAAAACCATAGTGACTGAGAAGAAAGCTAAACTATTATTGTTCAGTAATTTATTGGTATGGTAATCTTGTTTTTTTAAAATTATTTTTACAAAAGGACAACGAAGCAGTGAATACAGGCCATATACCATGATCTAATCAGCAGTTGGTTCAAATACAACCAAACCAAAATTGACTTTGGGTCCACAGTGACACCAAAACATTTCAGAGGTCAATCACAGAAAACCCACGTTGCATCTGAATATTCTTTAGACTAAATGGACTTAGATGGACTTCTGCATTCACTGCCGGTTAGTCCAGGACAAATCCGATGTGAAGTTCTGGGACTGAGGATGTTGTATGTGTACAGATTGTAAAGCCTTCTGCGGACAATTTTTAATTTTGGGCAACACAAAATAAATTGGGCTAGGTTTTCAGTCTGGTGTTACTTTATTAAAGACTCTGAAAAACTGCAGCACTGACTCTACCTCTGATCGCTGTGCTGCCACTGTTGATGTTCTCCATACACACCTATTACAGCTTCCAAAAGATGATTCAGGCCGAAATTAGCTGAAAAGTATTTTGTGGAAGAAAACAGTTTACATGATTTTCTTGAAGAAAGTGCCTCAGGACAGAATGTTTTCCTTAAAACCAAATGTTTTCATTCACTTTATTGCTTAAAGCTGTATTTTCACCTTTTACGCTGCCAACAGACGTCTCAGGCCGAGAATAGCTCAAAAGGTGGATTTTGTGAAAAAATATATCGTTTCCATAATTTGATTTTTTAAAGATTGTCAGAACAGCAGATTTTCCAGTTTCATGTAATTTTAATGAACACCTGCCAATACTTTAACAAAGGATTATTGGACAGCTAAATATAAATGAAAACTAAAATCAAAGAAAACAACCACAAAAATTGAATTGACGAAGAAAACTGCTTTCTTGAAGAAATAAGTAATGCAACACTGAAGGTTCCATATCCTCCTTCAAAAGGGCTAACTGGTACTGCTGCCTCTGTTTTCTACTATCTTGGGCTTCTTCTCCTCTGAAGCTTTGAAGACGCTGGCTCTGTAGTACTGCAGCTCTTTAATGCTCTCCTGGATGTCATCCAAGGCTCTGGGGAGGAAACCACACTTTGATGCTTTTCATTGAATTATTTATGTTCCTTTCAACTTTAAAAGTAGCTGAAAAGATAATTTTGATACATTTGAACTTATTTTTCGCAAATTTTGATATCAGATATGTTCATTATACTTACCAGCTTAATTACTGAAAGCTCAGAACATGACAATATCACTAAAAGCCAGTCAGCGGAGGCGAGAAACATAACTAGCATGCTTTTAAATAAAGCTCTAGTATATTTTAATTAGGGCATGATTTTTCTGCGAATAATCGCATTATGCGCCAAATTCAATAATTAAGTAAAAACTAGTGTATTGCACACTTTTATATTAAAATAATGTTATAAGAACAATGTAACAGGCACTCTGGGAGCAGCAATAAGTGCTTTTCATGTTTTCCAGTTCAGTTTTTCTTACACAGTGAGAAAAGTCCAGTCTGTGATGGCTTGAACAAGTGAACTGAACATCTTGTGATGTGTGGAAAGTTCTCCTCTTTGAGAAAGAGTAAAGATCCAGAAGTGATACTGACAAAAAGTTCTCTGCCATAATGGATCAGACCACGCGGTCAGGCGCTTTGCACATACGCAATTAATGTTCAATGTGGACTTTGAGCATGTAGAGGTCCAGCGTGAAGCTCCTGTGAGACTGACCGCCTGTGAGCGTTTTGAGAGGCACAGTAGCCGGAGGCAGCTGCGCCTTGAGAACAAAAACTACATTACAATACGTGCTTTCACGTCAGGCTCAAGTTGGCAAGTCGTCAACACTGCCTGTCACTGAGGCTATGGAAGCACATACATATATCGCCTTCAAAGTAAAAGCAGTGTCGTTGTATTGCATTCATGGCGTAAATCTTATTTATTTCTTTTTCTTTTTTGATTGACCTCACACGGGCCGTACTGGGAGAACCGTAAGATACCCAGATCTTAACTACGCTGTCTGAGAGCGATTTAAAGTGCAGCACCTGTGTGCGGCAGTGATAAGACCCTCGCAATGCAGTTAATGCATGATCAAATAATTAATGCTGTTAATTGCTGAGTTAATACATAATTCACTTCATTAACTTTATTAACTTGCCCAGACCTAATTTTAATTAATATTAAAAAGGAAAAAAAAGTTGAACGAGAAAAATGTATGACATTTTTAAAGACCTACTTCCACTGTTGACTGTACTTAAGTTGACTTTAATTTTGACTAATTGCGTTTGCCTTCTCCGACTTTGTTGTTGTGAACCTTGTTTACCTGTGGGCTGCTTTCTTGTTAGGCACCATCTTGTATTCCTCTGGAAACCACCGCCTGAAAGTATTTATCAAACAAACACAAACCCACATTTACCTTAAATATAGTAACATTGAATGAGAATACTATCGTACATGTACTGCAAAGTAGGGACACGATCCTTGAGTTACAAAAGCTACTCAGCACTAAAATATTAAAACTAGGTCTTTGATTTCCAAGCTGACGAGTGGAAGATCATTTGTGGGGGTTGCGTAAATAACAAGGCTTTGATGAGATGAGCTGTACCCTGTACTTCGGAAAATAGTACAGGGGAAAAAAATATACAAATTCTTATGCAACTTTGGAAAACAGCCAAATACTGACCTACAAAGCTCCTTAATGGTGCTAACATCAACGATTCTGTAGTGAAGGTGGTACATAAACTGTGGCATGTACTTGTCCAGGAACCTCTTGTCCGCATGCACAGAGTTACCTGCAGGAAGAGGCATCACAGGACTTCACTGTAGGGGCCAACTAAGTTGAGTAAAATCACAATTCTGTAGATAATGCTAAAAAATTAACTCACCGGCAAGGGGACACTGACCAGGTGGGGTGTGCTGTCTGACGAAGGACAGAAACTCGTACTCCGCCTGCTCCAAGGTGATTTTACTGTCCTGTACAGCCTGCGTCAGTCCTGACTATGAGACATTACACACATATATCACAGAATACTTTTAACAGATAGTCCATAAAACACTTGCTAGAAAACTTCTTGTCTGCCTTTGTAGGTTCTATGAGGGGAGACTAAAGTGTAAAAATATTGTAAAGTGTAAAAATATTGTCAGTTAATTATGAAATGGAGGCGGGCCTAGACAGTTTCTATAACTAATAGTAAACACTGACGGCTATAACATGACAATGACAACCCACAAATTTTTGGATTCAACTAGGTCAAACTATAGTAGTGGGCAAAAGTGAATGAGTTCAAGGAGAGGAGATCTAAAAAAATTTTTAATTTAAAAACACCTTACAACACAGCCAAAAACACGGGTACCTTGTTAAATCCATACAAACAAAATGATAGATTTCCAAAGTCTTCAATTTAGTTTCTTGCGCCATCTAGTGGCTGAAACCCCCCTCTTTAAGTTCTTATGAAGTTATATGGGAAGCCACAATATCTATATTTCTATATTCCAATAAATTAGACATGTTTGTTCACATTAAACACAGCAGAATAGAAAAGAAACACCATTCAAAAAGGAAAACGCACATTTATTGTAATCCAGTTTCCCTACTCCAGACTGTCAGCACTGTGTGTTGGTGTTGCATTAAACAGCCAACCTGAACACGGTGCATCTTTGCATGCTCAGGTAGTTTCCAGCCAACATGACTGTCAATATAAGTAAGCTGGCATAAAAGATGGATTGATGGATTAACAAGCCCTTTGGACAGTGGAAGCAAACATAATCACTTTCTGTCAGTTGTCACAGGCAAAATACTTTGTTTGTTGTCAAAAGTGCAAAATATGTACCAGTCGCAACTAGGGTTGCAAAATTGCGGGAATATTCAAAGGTGGAAACTTTCCATGGGAATAAACGGGAATATACGGGAATTATCGGGAATAAACGGGAATATACAGGAATTATCGGGAATTAACAGGAATTAACTGAATATTTTGGTATAATTTTACTATATTTACCTTGTCATAAGCAGACATGCACGCAAACATTTATAATACAACTTTTAAAAATGACTTTTTTGACATTCCAAAAGCCAAGAATAATGGAGTTGATGGTGTACTTTTGTGTGGACATACGAACGTCCTACTCTCACTGCTGTAAAAAGTCTACTGTATACAAATAAACTTGGTATTAAAATGAACATGGCTTCAGTTTACCAAGTAATCAATATGCTTATGAAAAACAGTGTTGGGAAACTTTCTACATGAACTAGTTCAGTTCATAGTCCATAATTCAAAATTTTGAACTAAGTTCACAGCTCCAAAAAATGAACTAGTTCAGTTATTTTTTCAATATGTTGCAAGCTATAACTGAAATCTCTCTCTGTCTGCAATACCGCTCTTGGCCTGTACGCAACTCGGCGCTCTCACACTTGCCAGGCAAAGGGCTGAAACCTTCAGACTCAACACTGATTGAAAAAAACATCAAAAACAACAGAATGTTTTATGTTTACGTTTCTGACAAACAATGTTCCCAACCAGCTGCATTCAGGGTCCAGCTGAGCTAGGCGTACATAGTCTTGTTCTCAACTACATTTAAGTTCCCTGCAAAAAACTTAGGCACATTTCTTTTTTTCAAAATTCCCAAAATTCCCGTGGAAACTTTATGGAAATTTACCGGAAACTTTCCACCCCTTTGCAACCCTAGTCGCAACCCAGATATCTGTGCACAAATAAAGATTTGACAGTGTTATTCTTCCAAGCCTCTGAGCACAAAGAAGGCTTACCTTTCCATGATGCTCTTTACACCACTCGGACATCCCTTCCAGCAGCTCATTTGGCTGGTTAATGATTAAGTTGGGACCCTGCCAACAGAGAACAGATGAGTTTCATTAACATGGCAGGCAGAAGTCTAATTGTGTTTATGTCATATTACCTCAGCCAAAATGTTCAGGTCTGCGTCTGTGATGATGCAGGCCATCTCAATGATGTGGTCCTTCTCAATGTCCAGACCCGTCATCTAAACACACAGACGTAGTTATTAAAGATATATCTGGAACATGCATCTGGTCCTCAACAGCAGAATCCCCTTTACTTCTCATTTCCTTTTTAAATAGCATCAACTGGCAGAGATCCTCAGAATAATTGTAACTTAATAGTATATTTGCAGCAGGACGAGTGAACCTACCATTTATTACATGCAAGCAGAATATATTATCCAGTAACGATAAACTTTGCTATTCAGAGATTTTCGGGTGCAGGCATGAAAAAACAATTAAAACGAGGTATCGAGTTATATAGCGTTTCCTAACGACCACGACGTGAACGCTGAGCCTGCCATCACACATTACAGAGACACATAATGTGACATTTGGATAGTTTGTTGGCGTGAAATACAAATGAGTTGATAGACCATATGGATGATGTCTGCAAGTACAACATTAAAGCCATCTAGACCTGCCGTTATTCTAAAAGGTTGTTCACTCATCCTCTAGCTGTTCAACTCTGCGAGGTTATTCACAGAATATTACCAGTTATACTCTACTACAAAATGTGTAGTAGTCAGTGTGCATACGCATATATTAAACATGTTAAAGAGGCCTGTTCGCCATTATTAACGCTGTGTTGCTACAACATAGTTTTCATGCGTGTTTCAGCTCCAGTCCCCAGAAGACGGAATTTGCACATGCAACACCATACTCACCAGAATCACGTGGCCTACGGATGGTTAGCTCGGGGTGCTACATGTGTTAGCTTATGTTAGACAACTTACCAACAGTAGCATTGTATGTTACCTACACAGATACAAGACAGTTTAGTCCAAGACTAAAACTAGGACTTGCCTCGAGGTCCACCCAAACCATCCTCTGTGACATCGCGAAGGACGACATACTCATTTGCCCGGACACCTGAACGCAGCTTCTGGACAGCTGCACGGCAGCTCCTGGACACCTGAACGCAGCTCTTGGACACCTGAACGCAGCTCCTGGACTGAGTCGGAACGTGAATGGGTTTATTTCTCGACTAAACGGAACACTTTGTGATACAACACCACTGCAGAGTGAATGAAAGGCCGCCTTGCAGTGACGGAGGGAACGCTGTCTCCTTTTGCTGATAACTTCCAAAAATGCAAGACCCCATGCCGAAGTTTGCGAACACACTGGCATCCTGGACCGACTTCCGATCTGAACTGTCGTAAAGAACGCCTATCAGAAAGGTCACGACCAGAGCTACGATCAAACAGTATACTAACTCCTGATGTCTATTCCGAACCAATTTATGTTGACATCGATGGCAAATGTCATGAGGTTTGGGGAAGATGTGAGGAGAATCCAAAAGGATTTAGGAAAAGAAAACCACGCTGCTCAAATAATCCGCCCTGACTTTCTCTGAGCTACATGTGATGCAGCTGAGGTTACTGTGCTGCCTGCCACCCTGAAAGTACAAAGTCGGACCACTAAAAGCATATTGTGATTATAATTAATATGCGGTCCTAAAGAGCTCCTTCAGTAACAGGGAGAGAGACCGCAGGTCCTTCCAGAAAGCTGCCAGCAGGAGGAGCATCTGTCTGGTCTGTTGTCTTGTTCTGTTGAACCTCCCACCGCTTGAGGGCGCTGCGCCGTTGGGCCGTCACGGTGTTCCTTATTTAAAATATTTTAATTTGATTTTTTTTTTTTAAAGTAAATTTGAAAGCTCCAGGGCAGCTAAATTACTTAGAGGCCGGATTTAGAGTCTATACAGTTTGTCTTTTTTCATTTTAGTATAACTTACTCAAGCAACTAATAAATAACAAAAACAATACAACTAAGATAAATATAAACATGTACATACATATAGAGTGAATCGTTGAATGAATAGGGCATTCGCTTGGTGCTCGGGGTTAGAATCTGGGTTGGTACTACTGAATGTGAATTACTCAACTGAATAGGCCTCCCTGAAGGGCAACTTGAAGGGTGACCCATGCACCATGCCTTGGTGCATGGTTTACTGAGGTCCAACAACGCCAGGATGGTTGGCAAAGGACACATGTGAGACGGCTGGTTCTCAGTTGGATTTATTATAGTAGTAATGCAGTTCTGTGTGAGAGGTGTTTAAACGTACTAGTCCCAACACTGTTAGGTTGTTTAGGTAGGATGCTTTTTTTTTTTAAATTAACCAATATTGACGAACAAAAAAGGTCATTTATTTTGAGATAAAGTTGATATTACAATTCACTAGTTCAAGAATAAAGTTGATCAATAAAGTTGTACAATCCTTTATAAATTCCATCATCCAGTCTGTTCGCTGTTCTTTCACACTGTGTGGTTTGGATCAGCCACCAAACGAGACAGAGCCAGACTGCAACGGATCATCAGGTCTGCAGAGAGAACTATTGGTTCCAGCTTGCCCTCCATCCTGGACTTGTACACCTCCAGAGTCAGGAAGTGGGCTGGAAAGGTCACTGCAGACCCCCTTACACTCTGGACATAAGCTGTTTTAACTCCTCCCCTCTGGTCTACAGAGCACTGTACGCCAAAACCACCAGACACAGGAACAGCTTCTTTCCACTGGCCGTCACTCTGATGAACAGTTAATCAGACACCTCCATCTGCACGTTTTTGACTACTGTTGTCTTTAAGGTTTCTTTTATCTTGTTTATTGTATGTATAGAAGTACAACGAGCTAAGTGAAACCGGAGTCAAATTCCATGTATGTGTAAACTTAAATGGCCATTAAAGCTGATTCTGATTAGACAAAGTGAGGCCAACCCGGCTCTGAGGCGATGTCAAACAAGGGAAAGGACACAGTGGATGTTGGTGAATTGAAGTTTATTATAATCAAATAAAGAAAAGACTACAATTGTGAAGTGCGTCAGTAACATCAGTAATGTAAACGTGAATGATTGAGCAGGATGAAGTGTCAGCAAAAACAAAGAAAGGCCAAACCAAGACATAACCAGGCACAGAAAGAAAGAAAGAAAGAAAGAAAGAAAGAAAGAGAGAGAGAGAGGATCCTGGAGTTGGCCTCACTTTTAACCCCCAGGTGCTCGCTGACAACACCACACTTGTATGCTGTTATAGGCAGGGGCTGTCACAATGGCGAACAATCTTTTTTGCCGACAGGGATACATAGTTCAATACCTTTTCGATTTTTCACAAGTGCATTGTGGCAATAATGAAATAATCACCTGAAATGGGCAAGCATTTAGATACACGCACTAATACAAGTCATTTAATAAGCATACATGACAAATGGCCACCGGATCCACCTTCTTTATTTTTCTTTTGTGCTCTCTCAGATTAGAAACCAGTTGTAGGTCTGATCAGTCACAAATATGTCCCAGCTAATTCTGTAATCTTTTGCAGAGACCTACGTTGTCATATAACTATATTTTAAAATTCCCAACTTCAGACAAGACTTTGATAACATTAACACCGAACTGAATTGATTCCAACTCTATATGCTTTTGCTATTTGGCATTTTATCTTTGCCAACCAACTAAGAAAATATCTTTGCACCTTGAAATGTTCTGGTCTGATTTATAAAGGTTCATCCTCAAGATATCTGTAATATCACAATAGACTGTGAAATGTGTTTTTCAAGGTGGGGAATGCCAGCAACATAAATGTAAATTATGTGTTGCTGCCTTTGCAGCTACATTTGAACATATTTTTTACTTAAATGGAATGATTTATGTGGTAATAGGCGCATGAGAATAATTGCAGGCTCATTGAAAAAAGCAATGACATTTGGAGGTTCTAGTCTACCATCAAAATCCTTAAGGAAGCCCATCTGAGGCTTTACAATTCCCACAGGGTCAATTGTCTCCAAGCTTAAAAAAGGTGAACCTGACAAGACTCATGCCAACAAGCAGAAAATATATTTTACACTACCAGGATAAAAGGACACTTAATGTTCTGCTAAAAGCAAACATTTGTGAACATATTTGTTCACAAGTTACGCACGCCACCATTTATTTTGGCACATGATGAGTAGTTGTCCAAGTCCTTATTCCTATAAAATGTACACTCCTTTACCACATAGCTATGAATTCAATTGTTAGTTCCTCTGATGGAATGCAGTCCTTTAGTAATACCAATGACCCACTGCTTTAACATCTGAAAGCTGACCATTCTTTGGTCCAATATTTTTGGTTTTCAGTGACTGCTTCAATCTAGCCAAATTAACTTTGCTGGAAATGTGACAACATTAATGAAAAAAACAAACATTTGCAAAGGCTCAGATATTCTGGACTTTTTGTTTCACCATGAAATCAGGTCACCATAAAATCATCTTCTAAAATCTTGAAAATATTGGTGGAACTTATATCAACCAAATTGTGGATCCAGGGGGAGGGATGACGAGAAGGTCATTTCACGTCCTGTCAAGCCTGAACATCTTTGTCTTTTTTAAGATCAAGCTTTTCTTGAGTTCCTACAAGATTGTTGTTTACAGGGGGGAACACCAATTGTATTACATTTGGTTGAAAGCAAAAGATGCTTATCGCTGTATACTGATGGAAGACATTTACAGTAATTTACTATACATAAAAGTTAATTGATGAAAACGTGTCTTAGTCAAACAAATTACCAAAATGACACTTAATAGGACTAAGAAAATGTAGACTCAATTGATTATTGCATAAATTCCATGTTCACATCCAAACCAACTACTTCAACTAAAAACTGAAATCATTGAAATGGTGCAATGTGAATTAATTTCAAGGTTTGTTTTTGATCCATTAAACAGTCAGATGGATGGTAATTATAGTGGCTGCAATTATATATATTTACAATATGGTGTGGAAATGTCAACTTTATGTCAGGGTGTGCATCCTACTTAATAAGAAGTACTCAGTGCAGAGAGGATGCATCGAAAGAAGGCAGATTTTATACTTCGGGATTGTTAGGTCAGTTGGAAAACAAAAAAAGAAAAGCTCATCAGAGGCCTATAGTGCAAAACAGGATTTAGGGTAACCCCGTGTTTTCACTCCTATGCCGGAGGTTTTCTTCATTCCGGGGGTAGATTACAATGGTAATTTACAAATTTTTCAAGTTTTCAAATTTGACAGAAGGGCTGAGCATTGTAAAGCTGCGTTCACACCAAACACGTCGCGAATGTTATCTGCGCCTGAAAGGGGTCTTGCTTATCTCCGTGAAAACAGTTACCGTTTCTGCCATCCACTCGGGAAATAACCACTAGTTCTGCTCTACACTGTAAATTCTACATACGTCTGAACATCAAACTTCATTGTGTCTGGGTTTACATTAGCATGTTTGGTGGAAAAGTGCCGGCGGATATTGTATTCTTTGAACCACAATGGTTTCTTGGGAAATAAGACATACAGCCTTGTACTTGGGTGAAAAAATATTTAGCAGTCCACTTCTCATTAAACACTTGGCACTCTCTGTAGACTTTTCTTTTCTTTGGTCCACTCATTGTTCAAGGGCTCAATGCAGAAAGCTTCGGCAATACTAAACAAATACAAAGAAGTTTAAATCAAAATCCAGACTAAAAGCAATACAGATTACATTTACAAATGTAAAAAAACTACAGCTGGCAAGAGACGGCATACTGTTTGACTCTGTAAATTAACAGGCTTAAAACATTCACTGCCCATCTAGATAATGATAAATCTTCACTCAATCAATCTAAATTGCATATTCCGCTAAATGAGTGTGTTGCTGACTTATTCTTATAACGTGTTAAAACCTATTGCTTCGAATTATGTCTGTCTTATGCAAAGTCTATTTCACACCGCCGCGGTAGCCGCTGAAAGAATAAGGCTACATTGTTGTACACGACGTAAGAATACATTTCAGGAATAGGCAGTGATATTACAAACATGTTCATTTACAATATCACACAGTAGGCAATGTATTGCCTGCCATACTTCGTGCTTTTGCCAGTGGATCTTGTGTTAGTTTTAGCCTGTTTAACTTCTTCGTAGGACCCACTAAACAAGATCTAGGTTTTTAAGAGTCAGTCAGTTAAGCCAGGTAACAAAACATACCCTCATATGTTGAACTTGCTTTGTCGTACAGGGCCCACGTTTTACATCTGAACTCAGGGAGCTTTTTCAGCCGGAAGTCAACATATTATAGGGGACGCAAACAATAGTTGTCAAAAATGCAAGTACTAGTAGCCATGTGATGATTGTGCCAGTGGAATACAGAGCTACTGAATCCAACCATTGAGCAAAACAAGTCGGTTATCAGAAAGGTAACTCATTAA
Organism: Clinocottus analis; assembly: GCF_023055335.1. Lineage (NCBI taxonomy): Eukaryota > Metazoa > Chordata > Actinopteri > Perciformes > Cottidae > Clinocottus > Clinocottus analis. Next base: position 6,165,115 of record NW_027176207.1, on the reverse strand, counting down.
TTCAAATCGATCATGAAATGTAACTGCTCATTGGCTCAGCTCTCTGATCCCTCCACAGCATAGAGGCCATTACAGTACCTACGAAATGTAAATAGTTAGGAATGTTTTACACTTTACATAATTTCTCATTATACGAGTGCCATGTCTAACAACAGTTTGAAAAAAAAAACACATTGCACATAAATACAATAGCTAGTGTCAGAAATCTTAAAGTAATATAGAACAAAAAAAATAAGTAGTGCAATATATGCAACAAAATGGTAGCAGATATCTTTGGTCCAACCAGCGTCCATCAACACTATTGGAGAGTTTACATATCTCTATCATGTGTCCAAGCTACGTGCTGCGTTTTCTTACAGCTGAACTCTTGTAGCCAGGTCAAGTCTTTTCTTATCATTAATCATTTGCTTGCATGTCGTAAAGGAAAAAATTGCATACGCCCAAATGTGCTGAATTGATGTTGCCGTAGCGAAAGCCCCCCTTTCCCAGGTCAAAAGATAGTGCATTTGAACCAAGTCTTCCACAGCGAATCATTTAACAGTGACAAATAGAAAATTCCTTCACATTAAATATATGCTTGTATGGATTTGTGAATGTGTATGCTCTACATGTTGAATTTTAATAGGAAGACTTTGTATATCAGGCTCACCTAATAATTTTTATACTTGGTCAACCTTTAAGAGCATACAAAAACTGAATTAAGAAAAAAAAGGTTTTGTTTACAATTTGGATTAATTAACCATTCAACCTCAGTTGAATCCATCACCGTAAACAAACGGCACCAAAAGCATCATACAAAGTTGCATCAGAAAAACAGGAACATCTTCTACATTTTTAAGTTCCAGCTGCCACGTCATATCAACAAATTTGTGGGAATTGCTAGAGCTGAGAGAAGACAGAAAGGGGCGGAGTGCTTCTGATTTCTGGATTTACCTCAGATGATGATGAACAGTGATTTAGTGAAGGAATGAAGGAAATGTATACAATCTCCAGTCATGCTAGATGTGTTTGATTGCATGCACATGTAAACATAAGAGTAAAATGTCTCTTGATGTGAATCAGTCAAACTGTGTCACCTTAAGCCACCAAACCTTTCTGTTGCAGGTTTGGATGGTAAGCTGTTAGGATTTACATGTCTGCTTGTCGAATGAGCTGCTCTCCAATCACTGAAATGGATATTTTTTCCCCAGAGCTCATGGGGTCAGATGAGGATCTCCACCATGTCTTTTTCTACTTCCTGTTGGGTGGGAGAGGCTGGAGGAGGGGCCTGCTGATGTGGATGGGACAGGATGGGAAGCCTTCGTTCCAGGGTGCTGCTTTGAAACACTGGCACATCTGAAAATAAGTAGACAAAAGAAATTCCACAAATTATCAGTCGATCGTCTCAGATGATTCAGTCTGTTTTGTATTCTTTTAAACAGACAAACTGACCAAGTTACAGTGGAGGACTTTTTGTTCTTCTCATAAATATTATTAAGAAGGCCTGAGTCACGACTGTTGGCAAGGACCTATTGAAGATGAAAGGATTATAATTATTAGGTCTATGCACTAATCAGGGGTCAGCGAGGACAATTAATCACAACTGAAATTGGCCAGCTGTTGGTCTGTGATAATGCAGGTCATCCTTCAAATCGGATAATCGGAGGTTTGACTTCCGGCTCTTCTCGTCCATGTCTATGTGTTCTTGGTTAAGGCACTAAACCCCATATTGCTCCTGTAGGCTACGTTGTATGAACAACACGGTGTGTTGTTAGTTAGTCATGATGGGCAGCGGGCATGGTAGCTCCTGTCATCAGTGTTTGAATGTGTGAATGATGACATGTAGTGTTAAAGAGCTTTGAGTGGTCGGAAGAGTGATGAAGTTCAACAGATCCAGATCCTCTCTCCCTGATACCTGTCAGCTGTCCTTCACTTCTCCACCTCATTCAACCAGACTTTAGTGCACTTGTTCAAGCCAACACAGACTGGACTTTTCTCATCGAGTAAAAAAAAAATGAACTGGAAAACATCAAAAGCACTTATTGCTTTTGTGTAAAGTTAACCAATTGCTGGTCTTTAATATACATCTTTAAAAAGGTAAGTAACAAACTGAACATAGACAAAAAAAGCAAGCACGCAAGGCACGCATGGACCCCCTTGCGTAGTCAAATGTATGTATGTATGTATGTATGTATGTATGTATGTATGTATGTATGTATGTATGTATGTATATATATATATATATATATATATATATATATATATATATATATATATATATATATATATATATATATATATATATGGATATGGATATATGTATATGTCTGTGCACATTGTACACAGACTTTAAAAGGCTATCTGATGCGAGGCTCAAAGCTCACTGGAGCAGAGGAGTAACCATGGTAATGTCACTCTCTCTGCCTTCTTTTATTGTTTTTTATGATGGAATAATAAAGTATTCCCCTTGGGGATTCATAAAGTATCTATCTATCTTCTCCAGTTGTCACACCAGATAAATCTTCACCATCTGCACATAACGATTGTGTAAATTAGCGGTGTGGAAATCTAGTGACAGCTCTCATACATTTACTTTATATTTTCATTATTAGTCCCAATCATAATGCCATAAGAAAACATAAGTAAATAAATAAATTGTGTCAGCAATCAAATTTCCTTTTTTCTAAATAATATCCAGGGTGGTGGATACCACTGATCGTCGCAATCATTTTGGAAGCAATTACTCTGATTGCTGTAAACATAAATACTACGGTGACACTTAATAGGTACTCAGGAACTGTTACATTTCCTTTTTTGAGCATATGCAAACATTTAGTGTAAATCCTACACTAAATGTCTTGTTATATAACAAGAGCCCAGGTGATGCTGCTACTTCAAGCAGGCAATACTGTCTACTGCAGTGGTTCCCAAACTCAAGAATGCCGAGGCCCAATTTAAAATCTGAAAATCTTCTGGGGCCCACCCAAACCGCGCCTCATTTGACATTGTTTTGTTTGGCGGTGCCTTTTGTTGAATAACGATAGGCGGACAAGAACAGCCGTTTCGAGTGAGAGCCTTATTGTTTTATTAATCTGTTCGTTCAAATTGTTTGTGCTTCATCAATTAATGTTTCACATAACTAAAGCAAGAATTGTTCAAATAATACTTAAACTGAGAAAAAGATGTGCGTTTGGTATCTTATCAATTATCAATCGTTTTAAGTAAAATACAGAAATTTGCAACCCTAATGTTTTGACCAGGTCTTAGGACAGGAAAGAGCGAGACTACTACCCAACTTTGCGTTTGTTTTTTTGTATTTATTTGGGGATGGGAGAACAGCTTCAGGAGCCGACAAGGACAAAATAAAAAACAAAACACCTTTTGATGAAAATGCCATCAAACTCCTTACTTCCCTGCTCAATATATACAAGTGTCTGCTCTAAACTTGTTGTGGAAGTGACAAAAACATGTGAACATAAACTCCATGGTGTCTGGGTTCATAGTAGTATCCGTAGTCCCACAACAGCCTGAATGAAGCCGCTATCAGCGCTCTTTCCGGGTGACCGGCAGCAGTTTGATTCGCTGATTGGCTGATGCAACTATTCCCGTCGTCATGGGGACGCACCATGACGACGACAAATACGCGCCGGCGGACGGCTCCAGTCCCAGTTTGCCGCGCGAGCCTGCAGGGAAGGTAGACTGAGCGCCTGTGAAGCTTTGTGAGGGGAGCGACTCTGCGAGCCGCTGCAGCTGAGAACAGAAACTACATGACAATACGTGCTTTCACGACAGCAAATCGTCCAGTGAGGCTGCGGAAGTACACGCGATAACTTTAATACATCGCCCCCCCCCCATTTTTTTTTTCAAAATTAAAAACGTTTTATTTATTTATTGTAAATGGCCTCTCGCGGCCCACCTGTAGTACCTTCACTTTGGGAATCACTGGTCTACTGTATCCACTGGAAAGGCTTTTGTCCTTATGTGATTGAGTGACGGTGTGACAATTATTTATTTATTGTTAACAGTGAGGATATTCCTCATCATTTCAAGACCTACTTCAAATTCAATTCACAGATTCACTCTTACTCAACTCAATCTTCACATCTTCATCCTCCTAAATCACTGACTAGCAGAGGTCAGTTTTCTATTAGATTTAGGGAACCAAATTATGGAATGACTTTTCCCACCTAACAAAAAAATGTCATTATATAAAATGTTTAAATTGCCTAAAAGAAAGTCTAAGTTTTTTTAAAAAATGTATTAGTGTTCATGTCTTTCTTGTTTTTAGCTGTTATATCTTCATGTGTAGTAGTTCACTCATGCGGACTTGTAGCATATAAAATACTAAAAAAATTGCTTAGGAGATACCACATGGGCATAAACCAACATCCTAAGAAAACACAAGCAATGCTTACTTTCACATACACACACTCGACACAATAAATAAAAAAAAAAGTTTCTTTTTTTGTCTGTCTGACGGAGGCTTCAAATAAGCCAAGTTGGCTTTTTGCCTCTCCTGCATTTATCTCTGTTATGTTTCTTTATTTTTTTAATTGTATTATTTTAATTGTGCAAAAATAAATAATATTTAGGGCTGAGCAGATTAACGCGAGATTAATCTGGCAATCCTTTAACCGCGTTAACTATTCAATCATGCGCTAACTGCATTTGTTTTTGCAGTAGAAGGGGCTTATCGCTTTAAATCTTGCCCAGACGGCGTAGCTCAGAGCTTGGTGTCTTACGGCTCTCCCAGTCCGGCCCGCGTAAGGTCAATCAAACATGAAAAATAAAGAAATAAGATTGATGCCATGAATGCATTACTATGGCACTGCTTTTACTTTGAACGCAATTTATGTAGATGTGCGCGCGTGTGCTCCCGTAGCCTCACCGACTGACGTGAAAGCACGTATTGTTATGTAGCTTCTGTTCTCAACAAGCAGCGGTGCTGCCACGAGATGCTTCACCTATTAAAAAAAGCGCTCACAGGCTACCGGCAGTCTCCGCGTCCAGATTGGAAGTTAATCGCGCATGCACAAAGCTCCTAACACCGCAGTCTGATCCACTATGGCAGAGCATCACTTCTGGATCTTTACTCTTCTCTTAAAGAGGAGAACTTTCCACACATCGCAAGATGTTCAGTGCACTTGTTCAAGCCAACACAGACTGGACTTTTATCACTGAGGAAGAAAAACTGAACTGGAAAACATAAAAAACACTTATTGCTTTTGTATGAAGTGAATCAATTGCTGGTCTTTAACATACATCTTTAAAGTTAGCAACAGACTGAACATGGACAAAACAACTGAACAGTACCTGTTCACCTGTACCTGTTTAACCTCTAAACAAGCTCCTTTAACCAGCATCAGAAAGGAGATGCTCCTGGTGTGGGAACCGCTGGTCTTGCATCCTTTCAGTCTAGGGTTTTGTATTGTCTTGTTTGTTGGTTTTGTGTTAGTTTAAAAGGTTTCTTTTGTTTGCCTCAAAAGACTGCCCGAAGGTGGGGTTTGACACACAACATTACATGACTGAACATTCTTTGACTTTGGGTTGGGCAAAAGACGACATTTAAATGTTTATTTTATAGACTATTAATTGAGAGTATAGCCAAAGCATTGATTGATAAAGTTCCTACTATTGAGGAAATATTGAGAGGTTTTTCTCTCAATATATGAAATGTGCCAGGTCTCCTGCAGATATTTGGTGCAAAATTGTCAGCTTTCTATGCAAATGAGCCAAATCCCAAAGATAAGTGCCAATAGTCGCACAGTTAGTGACATTATTAGCATCTTCAGAGAGTTTTTGGTAACTGAAACTCATTCATAAGGGATGACATGCTTTAAATCATGCCATCATTGGAGTCTGAAGGTGTGCATTTGATATTGAGCTTTGTAATAAATGCCAAATATACTTTTTCTCAGCCATGTTTAAATTCCTTACCTGAAGTTTTGAGGACTGCCTCTTAACCTCCCGAGTAAGGACCCTTAAAATATGAAAATGCAATTTATCTTTTCTCCTTGCCATTTTCCTGCCTATGGTTTTTGGCGCCAAGACAACATTTATACTTTGCCACGTGGATAGCTGCTATCAGATGCAAAAAAAGACTCTTCAACTGAGAGTGTGATCAGAGCCTTAGACATCCAACAGTTCATACTGATATGTCTGACAGTGTGAGCTGACCTGCTATGCGGTCCGGGATGTAGACTGGGCTGGGGCTGAACAGGCGAGCAGGCAGCGTCATGCTCTGCAGGCCTGGAGTGCTGGGCTTGCTGGCGTCCTGACTCTGTCCCTTCTCGGTCTGTGTGCAGCTGTCTCTGCTGCCCGTCTTTGAGTGACCTGCGGTCATGGGGGTGGAAGGAAGGACTGGTGAGGGGGATGATGAGATTGAACCCGTCCTGAGAGACTCTGTACGAAACTCGTAACCCAGCAGACCCCCTGGAGGAACAACAAAAGAAAGCAATTTTTACTCACAAGCACCGTAGCCATGATGCCAACCTCCTGTCCATTCCACTCAGGACCAAACACCGGACATGGGGTGACAGAGCCTTCTTCATAGTTGCCTCTGGAACTCTCTCCCCAATCTCAGACACTGCACTGACCTTTCCATATTCAAATCTCAAAACAAAACCTACCTTTTCAGAACCGCTTTTAATGTGTGACTAATGTGTGTTCAATGTGTTTATTGTATAGCTCTTGTATGATGGTTTTTAATGTTTAGTGTCTGAGAATTTTGAAAAGCGCTACATAAATCTGATGTAGTATTATTATTGTTAAGTAACTTCTAAACCCAATTCTCACTCATAGAAACATTCAGCTGTTGTTCTTAAAAAGTATTACATGGGGTAAATACTAATAATGACCACTAGTTTTGGTTCTTACCCAGACTACCCTTCCAACTGGTGTCCTTGCGTTCTTCGGTGATGGGGGAGCTACTGAGGCCTAAGCCGTGAGAGAGCACTCCTGAACCACCAGATCCAGTGTTGGAAATGGACATCAGGGACTTGGTGGGTCTCATGGCAGATTGCGCATCTGACTTGATGGGTTCTTTTCTGGAGCGTTGGTGAAGCACCTTGATCATAGCGTCTTTCTCTATGATCTGAGCATGGAGATTCTTTATCCTGAATTAGGCAGAACAAAAAGGGAGGACCATAAGGAGACCAAAGTCACTACAAGTTCCACAGGCAAGGAAACCCTGAGAGCAAGTGCTTTTACATCACTAGAGCTTCATTTGAACCAGACTAAGTAAATATGAAGTCAGATGGACTAATTTGTTCATTGAACAGTTTTTTTTATGTCATCCTGCATCATCAGATGCTGGAAAATCCAGAAACCCACAATAGTTATTGCATCTTATTACAGCTTTTGTTTTTTTATTTCTTCTGTCACAAAGACCTAACCAAGAAATCATACGCTATGAGCATGATACATCCAGACAAAATTGGAATAACAGTCAGGTAGAAACTAGGAGGAAAAAACAGAAATCTCTGCTGTAATATTTGCATAATCCCAAAATGGAACCTTTTAATTAAAAACCAGCTAACACACAACATACCTCTCTTTTAACTTATTTTCACATTCCTTTGTATAAGAAAAAATCTATTCATATTGCAACATTTAGGTCTACATCGGCTATAGATTTAAGTTTCTTTGTGCAGTGCCGTTTAAAGTTTTTAAATTAAGTACTAGTTTTAAGTCCTGTTTAGCTATGCATCTAAATGGAAAACGCAGGTAAACGGCCTATTCCTAATTCTTGAATTTTTGTCCGCCATCCACTTCTAAAGCCTCTCTGATGCAAATTTTTATTGTACACTGTTTGATATAATTTAAGGTACATTAACTGGACGCAACAATCTCTAATGCAAACGTAGCTGCAAAGGGATTGAATCTGTTATTTCTCTAATTTTGACAATCTAACCAATGACAATGCATTATTTAAGGTTGTAAGGACTGTGGCTGTCAATAGCTGTTTATTTAGTTTAAATACACTGAATTATTTTATGGATTATTGTTGTTAAAACTGTTAATCAAAGACTGCTAATATGTGTTGATGTCAGTTGTAACTTGGTGCCTCATTAAATATTCACGTATTATTCAGCCTGCAGGAGAGAAGTCAGACAGGCGTGGCAGAGGCAGCCTCTTCATCACTGAGCACTAGGGATTGGTAATGTGGTGAAGCTTGGTGCTTACCATCAAACTCAGCCATTTATCCAACTTGATCTTTGACGACACAGATACCACTTGATACCAACTTCAATGTACTATTGGCTCACTAGCCTTTTTAGAAGTGTCAACTAAGTGTTAGATATCACATGCAGATATAAATAAAATTCAAATTTTATTAAATGGTTAATTAAAAATCATATATATAATTTTTTTTAAAGGACAAGCAATTTGGTTCTGCACCTTTCTGAAAGCTTTGTGGATGAATTGTCTTTTTTTAATTTATTTTTATCTCCTCAATATGCCCTTTTGGGATTGCTACTTGGCAACTAGGAGCTTTACCTCAGGAAGGCTGTGGAGAGTGCTTTACCTGCTTTCCATGTCCAGACAGCGTCGATTGGCCATGAGAATCTCCTCTTCTTCCTTCTGGATTCGAGCCTCCACCGACGTGTCATAGCTGCTGCTTAAAGAATGGCTCATCACTGCAATAGATGTATCCCTGCAAAACAGACAGAGTTAAAAACTAACTCATCCACGGGACTTCAGACTAAATTAATAACCTGTTTCTGAATGCTGAGATATGGGGTCTCACATAGTGCATTGAAAACATATATATTAAAATACAATAAACATAATTAAATACAAAAAGCTGGTGATGTTCATACATTAAATTATTTGCTGCTGAATCATTAGCAGGAAAGCAAGAAAACAATGACACAAACACATGATTATAAACATATTTGTAATAAACAATGAAAATAAAATAAATAAAAATAAAACGTGTATAACGTGTATACGTATACGTGTTTTACACATATTTTTTTTGGTCCAATATGGCTCTTTCAACATTTTGGGTTGCCGACCCCTGGTCTAAACTGAGCATTAGTGATGTTGGTGCAAAAAGACAATACCCACCTCAACAACAGCCTGTTTACAGTACTCTGTTTTTTTCTTCTTATGTAGTATTTGGGGACTGCAACTTGCATTACGTTGTGCAACTATGTTGTAGCATGACTATAAATTAACCTTTCATTTCAACATATGGGAAGCAACAGTGTCTGAAACAATGGCTCAGATAATAAAATGTCAATAACCGTCATGTACATGTACCTCTCAGTGGCAACAGAGGCGGCGGCGTCCAGGGCAAATTGCCTCATCACGCTCTCTTCCAAGTACTTCTGCTCCCATTTGGTCATGTCAGCCTCCAGAGCCAAGATCTGTTCCTCCTTCTCCCTCAAGTGCTCCATCAGCGCTGTGGCATTGTACTCAGAAGGAACTGCACCACTGCTTTGAGTGCCCTGACGCTAGAAGCGAGAAAAGGTGAAGCAGAAGAATGAAAAAGACCGTACATGTCATTTATGGATTCAACATCAAATTTGTTAGGAGCTGTGTTACCTTCCAGAACTACTAGAGATTTTCTGTTATGGTAACATTCAATTGTTAAAGATACTTCATTTACATACGTTTTATTGGGAGAAAAGTGTTTGCAACATCTTCAACTTATTTGTTAGTATGTGTGGAAAAAAGTTTTTAACACAACATTAACTTATCACTTCTCAAGTTTATATGTTAAATTTGAATGCATGTGCCACATTCTTTTTTTTTTTGCTCCACCAACTCTTGATAGAAATATCTCCTTGGCTGCTAAATACTTTACTATATTCACCAACTGAGCTGAGTGACAACTAAAGGAGCATCAGTCAGTAGTTGAAAAAGTACTGAGACAGATATACACATCTGTGAGCTGAGGGTCTTGTATAATATGTTATTAGTAGGGCTGGGCAGATTATGTGGTAACTCCATTTTCTTTTTGCTTTGGGAGGGGCTTATCGCTTTAAATCTCTCCCAGACGGCGTAGTTCAGAAGTGGGGCATCTTACCGCTCTTCCAGTCCGGCCCATGTGAAGTCAAACAAACATGAAAAATAAATAAATAAGATGCACTCTATGAATGCAATTACAGCGACACTGCTTTTACTTTGAAAGCGATTTATGTAGGTGCGCGAGCATGCTTCCGTAGCCTCACAGAGAGGCAGTGTTGACTAATTGAGCCTGACGCTGCAACGAAGCTCCGCGTCCAGAATAAAAATGAATGGCGCACGCACAAAGCTCCTGACCCCGCGTTCTGATCCACTATGGCAGAGCACTTTAAGTCAGTATCACCTCTGGATCTTTACTCTTCTCTCAAAGAGGAGAACTTTCCACACATTACACAAAATGTTTTTTCACACATTTTTAAAAAGGTAAGCAACACACTGAACATAAACAAAAGAAGGATTGGTTTGTCCCTGACAGGGACCCTTACTACTGAACAGTACCTGTTTAGAAAAAAAAGAAAAAAGATGTATAAACTATATATGCATGTATGTTAACCTGTTGCTCCAGAGTGCCTGTGATATTGTTCTGATAACATTATTTTAAAATAAAAATGTGCAATACACTAGTTTTTACTTCATTATTGACTGGCGCATGATGCGATTAATCGCAGAAAAATCATGCAATTAATCAGTTAATTTTTTTCAACTTCGCCGAGCCCTAAATATCAGCCATTATATTATCTTTTACTTTCAAGTTTAAAACAAATATATATATATATATATATATATATATATATATATATATATATATATATATATATATATATATATATATATATATATATATATATATATATATATATATAGGGATTTACTAGTAGTACGAGTAGAGTGATGATGATTGTTTTATAATTCATAAATATATCAAATATATCCTACGGCCTAATAAATGAATAGTATTCAAATAGGAAGGGGTACAAGCACGACCTGAAAGTCTCTTCATTGGTTGATGGTCTATGTAAACATCAACCCGCATAGGCCTGGAGTGTTACCTGCTGCATGCGTAGCGATTCAAGCTCTCTCTCCAGTCTAATACGCAAGCGATGCTCAAGTTGTTCTCTCTTCTGACAGGCAGCCTGGAGCTGAGCCAGAGCTTGCTGCATCCTCTCCACCTTTTCCACATAAACCTGCTTTTTCTTGAGCTGCAGAAAGAAAGAAAGAAAGAAAGAAAGAAGTATTAGGCCTGCTTTGACTTAACTAAATTTAGTATTTTTAGACAGATCAGTATGATCTTCCTGACAAGTGTGTGCTGACTAAAACCTGTACATATAATTACAATAGACCCTGGTTTACTTCAGGACAGATTTATCAGGCCAAGGAGGAAGCCTATATAAGGGTTGAGAAGCTCTTGTACAATCAGACCAGAAACACATTGACAAAGGAGATCAGAGTAGTAAAGAGTAGCTACAGATGTTACTGGTTATATCTGAGGGAATTTCCTGCGTTATACCTATCATTACTGCTTTTATCATCATAATTATTCTATTACATCGACTAGTGCTGTTCTTATTAGCATTGTTCTATTATTGCTCCTACTAATATTATTTATGACCAATTCTCCTGCTTCAAACACTATCGGTCCCCAGGAAACCCTCCAACACAGGATTAAATGGCGACAGGCCTATTGCCCTGACATCCGTGAACATTAACTCTTTCAAGAGACTAGTGTTGATCCACCAGAAGAACATCACAGGACCCCTGCTTGACCAGTGGTTTTGCCTTCCTGACAGACCACAGGCAGGAGGTGAGGCTGGGTAACATTACATCCAGCGCTCGGCCATCAGCGCTCGTGCACGGTCATCGGAATCATCTGGGAAGTTAGCATACAGATGGTAGATTGATCTGCTGGAGCTAAACACACTTAAAACCGTTGAGATAACGGTGGACTTCCGGAGGTGATAGCAATATGCTTTGTTCACCGAGCTAAATTCCTTGTATGGGCAAGGAAATCAGAATCTGCATGATGCGACAGTGGCCAGCACTGTCACCTCATGCAAGAAGGGTCATTCTGTGTGGAGTTTGCACAGTCTCCCATTGGCGGCGTGGGTTCTCTCTACGTTCTCCCCGTGGCAGCATGGGTTCCCTCAGGGTCCTCTCCAGGTTCTCCGGCTTCCTCCCACAGTCCAAAGACATCAGCTCAAGTTAATTGAACTCTAAATGTCCCGTAGGGGTGAATGTGAATGTTGTCTGTCTCTAATGAGCTCCGAGATAGGCTGGACACCTGTCCAGCTAAACCCTGCCTTCACACAATGTCACCTGGAATCATGTCTGGCGACCCAAAAAGGAAGATGCTCTAAAGTGTTAAATATCATTCATTTGGGGGCTGGCTAGTTTACTAATTCCACCGTGCAACAGTTACAGAACATTAAAGCACCACATGAACTGCTTGGCTTGGTCTACGTTACTTTAACATGCAGCAGAACTTTACTGTATTTAACTTTCCGTTCATGAGAGCTTTTACCCTTAATTTGGCTTAGGCTAATAGCTGGCATGAAATTCTAATCACTAATACTCAGCGTTATCATGCTGACTGTTCACAGGCTAATTAAAATGGTAAATTTTGTGGGTGGCACCAATTTTGTGGGTGGCATAAGGCCGACTTCAAGTCAAAGCCTACATAATCAAGAGGGGCATTGGGACCATCTGTTGCTCGTTATGCTGAGAAAAACAGTTTTTTGACCGTGGTACAGCTAATCACGATACAGTAACAGATATGGAAAATATTTTTGGTTTATTTCATGATTTTGAATATATGCAATAGGTACACACCAAACTTAAAAACATTTATGTTTTTTTTTTTGCCATTTGCAGGTGCTAAACTTTAACGTACTCCTCAGGAATTATTCGGATCAACTTCACATTTGGTCAGTACAATCTAAATACCTTTGATTAAAAAAGCTGTGACATAGCATTGGCATAGCGGCCATTAAACGTGATTTGCTATTAAAAAAAAAAGCTAATGTAACTCCACCGGACTTGCTAAAATCTGTACCAAACGTGCTATGTCTGTCAGTCGTGGTCTGAGGATATCAACAAGCCAATTTTCACACAGTCATAGCGTGATCTATTGGCAACCGGAAGTCTGCGTTATTTGACAAACAGAATCCACTTTACATTTACATGTTCTATACTTTCACTAGGGCTACATAGAGGATACAGGAAGTGTTGGAATGTTTGCAATGCATAATTTCTAGCGTCACACACTCCTCAAGAAAAATTGTTCAACTTGTACATGAGGTGTCCGGTGGTCACAGACAGGCCGCGTCAAACTCGCAAGTACTGACCCACAAGGTCACAGATGTGGCTCTACGGGAAATGTGAAAAGTTGTCATACATATTTCAGATACAATCAACTGGCCTAAGATGTTCAGACTACTTTTAGCTGTTAAGATTTTGAGTTTCTTGTTTAATAAGAAACACTTCATGGTTGGAATAGTTCAGCTTCCTCTAAGTTTCGTTATCTCAATCAGAATCTGATTCAAATGGCAAAAAGAAGTCAAACCCGAATCCAATGACCAGGATTATTTCCAGTAAGATTGACGTTGTTACCTCCTCCTCAAGCTTGACCACTTTGGCCTGGGCGTTGTTGAGTGCCTGGTCTCGGATCTCAATGTGTCTTCTCTGGTCCTCTGTGGTAGAACGCTGTGCATTCAACTCCATCTCAAGCTTCTCCCTCTCACGGATCGTCTCTTTGTCTTGAACACATGTACAAACACGATGACTTCTCTTTATATTTAGAAAAGATTATTAACAGCATAAATCACTCGTGTTAAATTTTAATCCATGCAAGATATGAGGACTAGATTTCTTCAGACGCATCTAATCAGATACATGTGTTGTCACCGACATCATGTCTAAAAAACGCCTGGGTACATGTTGAATGTGACGGCAGCTAGGAGATGACGTGTGTGGCACTCACTCTGTACAAGCAGCTGGGAGATGGTTTTGCGGTTGTCCTCTGAGCAGTCACACTCTTTAGCAGTGAGCTGCTTATTGGCTGTCTCCATGCGCTCTTTTAAAAAAAAAAAAAACACACACACAAGCGTTGGGACAAACAGAGAAAAATATAGGTACAAGCAGCCATTCCGGGTTCTAACCTTTGTGTGCTTAAAAGAAGGAAGCCGCTCAAAGGATATTATCAAAATTGTAGGCAGCTCCAAGCTGGTTTTGGGGCTTTACTAAGCTGAGAAACATCACCTTAGTTGGTTTATAGATCTCTAAAGAAAGACTGAGGTCAATCACACACTTCCTTAATCATGACATATGTGGCATGTCAGTACTTGTACATTCAAAGTCCCACCACACAAGTCTTGGCATAATGAGGACATGTTTTTCACATGCACAGGATTGGAACGGTTAGCACCACGTATTGAGCGATTTCAAAATAGTTTGACATATTTTTTTTTAACATTGTCATGCAACATATTCAAGCACCGAGCCGTTACAACTCATTCCTCACTATGAAAAAGATTTTTGAGGGGACAGAACGAAACTTGTCATACACAAATTTAAAGTCCTAAATGTAGCCACCATCTATGTTTGAGGTGCTTGAAATTGGCAAGAGGGCTCATAGCGCCTCGAAAATATTTTGACGAAGGAAACCTTGATAGCCTGTTTTGTAAAATATAAGCGGTAAATGGAAGAACTCATTTTTTTAGTCTTTTGACCACTCAATGCACTTTAAAATCATCATTTACACCCATGATGGTAGGGACTGATGGTCCTGGAAGTGAACCAATAACCATTAATCTCCAAAGCAAGAAATCTGTGTCTCAAATCTAATCAATTTGTACTGTCAAATATGTGCATAGTACAGGACATATTGTGAAATTAGGCATCTGCATTAAACCCATCCCGGTAGCGGGAGCAGCTATTTATTTAATGCATGTGGGGTAGTTTGGTGGTCCGTATTGCATTGATCGATGGCACGTTGGATCTGCCCAAGAGGAAAATCACTTCCAAGCCCACATGAACTGAGATACTGCTGCCCATAACCGTTAACGTGTGTGGTGACAGCTCCTTCATTAATCAATATACCATAACGTGATTGCTTTTATCAGATCATTTCACCAAAAATGATTAGATGAATAATTAGCTTATCAATGTTCATGATATGATGTTTGTTGTATGATAAAGAAATAAATCAGTTTTTCAAAAATATACTTAATAAAGATAAAATAAAACTCGACCATAATAAACTTAATGTTTTTTTTCTAATAAAATGAAAACAGCTTATGCTTGTACACAAAGAGCAATGGCATTTTAGAAGCATTATTTGTCATTACAATGGGCCAACAAACCTTCCAATAAGCTTCTTAGTGGTGATTACAGTGGAAATGCTGGGCACAATTAACCCGTCAACCCTCTTTCCCAATACATCTTTTTTTTTTTTCTTCAATTTCTGCTTAAAACAAAGTATACTGTATGCCGGTTCCATCTGTGTAGTCATATGTTGAATTTGCAGAAAGACTGTGACTTCGACAGTTATTGCATGGTTATTGCATCTCCTTGCTCTCTCACCTCGGAGGTCCCTGTTGAAGTCGTGCAGCCGACGCACCTCCAGCTCAAGTTTATTCCTCATGGTTTTCTCCAGGGCTTCCCTCTTGGAGGAAGACTTGGCAAGGTTTTCATATGCCTCTGACACTAGCTGTATCTCTGTTTCCAACTGCCCATAGACACAGGAGAAATTAAAGAAACAGAGTGAAGACAGGGGGGTGTATAACACAATGACTTTATTTTTTATTTCACTTGCATCGCTACTTATTTACTGCACATTTACTGCATTTACTTATTTACTTGTTTTTTATCCAAATGTTATACTTTCACTTGTACAGTTGAATGTTCCTTGTTGTTGTTGTTGTTGTTGTGTTTTATGATGCACCCTCCGCCAAGACAAATTCCTCGTTTGTAATAACTTACGTGGCAATAAAACGTTTCTGATTCTGATTTATCCAAATGTATAATATAATTATATACTGTATATTTGTATTCACATCCAACTATTGACATGGGTCAAAGCTGTTCTCACCTAAACACTGTTTACTGCCTGATGTTTACAAAAAGTGAGGTCTTCACTATTCACTCAGCCATGTCTGGGTGTTTTGGGCTTAACATACTAAGAATCTAAAGTCAAACAGAAGTCTTTTGAAGCACAAAAGAATTATCATGCGTTTGTCCAAAAAAGGGTGTTGAATTAATTATTTGAAATGAGTTAACTCAGGTCATTTGAACTTCAACTGTTAGTCTTTTGCACTGTAAAGTATGTCATCAAATTTGCATGATGAACAGCATAGAGCATAGAGATGTTTGCTTAACATCACATTCATTTTGCAGTAAATGTATTTAAAGTAACTTTAGCTAAATTCTTATATTTAACCATATAATACATTTTTTCATACAGCTATCGATCTGTGGATTTTGTTCCTCATCACATATACTAAAACTGCTTTTATAGTTTCACACTTTGTAGTCAATATTGACATGTGTAACAATTACAACAATAAAAAATTCTTACCGTGTGCATTTGGGCATGTAAGTATGCCCAAATCATAAAACATCATGATATACTTAAACCAATATTAACCAATAATGTACAGCTTACCTTGTGCAACTTGGTGACTTTCTCGCGGCAGGCCTCCATCTCCTGCCTCATTATCCTGTTCTCCTCCTTCAGCACATCTACCATCTGGTGGGCGCGCACCATCATGCTGACAGGCTCCCCTTGCAGGTGGTAGAAGGAGTACGGGTGAGGGAAATGTCCAGCCTGGACTGGTGGCTGGGACTGGGGAGGTTGAGATGCTTGGAACTGCTGATTCTGTTGTTGTTGTTGCTGCTGCTGTTGCTGTTGTTGTTGTTGTTGTTGATACTGATGGTGCATCCTTGGGGTTGAGCCATAAGGATCGTGAGGTAAACCGAGAGTTCTTGGATGTGTCGGGTGAATGGGACCCAGGTTGAAGTGCTCGTCTGCTTGGTGGGAGCTGGGACTCTGCGAACTCTGGAGTCCCATGCTTGGGAAGGGCTCTCCTTGGCTCCGAGGGTGCTGGTGAGGGAAAGAGGAATGGGAGGAGTGGGTGGCACTGATCATGCTGTTTAGGGTGGAGGACTGGGTGCGGGACAAGGAGCCCACAGAGGTGACAGAGGAGGTGGGACTGTGCTGATGGAGAGGCCTCTGGATGTAAACAGAACCCTCCATACTGGACCTGAGGAGAAATCAGCCATGTGTTTACACTGTTCTTATCCTCAGCTGGTGTCCTATGTTTATGTAAGTGTTATATATAGGTTGACTATAGCTGTTAATGGCTAATTTCATTCAAGCAGACATGTTATCAAACCATGTCAGTGGGC
Organism: Clinocottus analis; assembly: GCF_023055335.1. NCBI lineage: Eukaryota > Metazoa > Chordata > Actinopteri > Perciformes > Cottidae > Clinocottus > Clinocottus analis. The sequence continues at coordinate 6,147,760 of NW_027176207.1, read as the reverse complement.
ATTAGTACAAATTATCTTTCCAGCATTACTACATGACATTTAGGTAAAATTTTGCAATGCTCAATCCACACTACAATCTGAAAATACAAAAAAATACTAAAATGCCGAAACATCTGATCATGAATGTTAGAAGTGTTTTAATTAGTGTAAAACATATTCACACTACTGTTCTCTTTAACCTACTGTATTCACTACTTGTCTGAATATGACCTGGCTACGCCGCTGGTGAAAAGCAGGAAATACAGTCTAACTCATGCATGCAGTGTCTGCTCAAGAAGATGCACGGCAGCGTCAACTAGTCCTGCTAGTACCCTCGATGAGCGCAAAAGTGAGCCTGTGAATCAGAAGGTCAAACAAGACGACCACTGATCCCATAGTTGCTAGTTTGATCCCACAAGTAGCTCTTGATGGTGTTTAAATGGGTGACTTGAGGGCACATTTTGAAGCAGTATGAATAAAAAACATATCAATGCTTCAGACGGAAAGTGATAAGACTGACTTTGGTAATTTGTTATTAACATTACAAAGATCAACTGATGTAAGCACACAGGCTTATATCAGGCAAGATGAAATCATGTATCGCTTAGCTGTAAGAGCACAAATTCTTTAAGAGAGCTGTATGATCCTATGGGATTAAAAATGTGTGCGATGTCTTTCGCATGACATACAGATATTTCATTCACTGTTAAAGTATTATTTAGTATATTACAAATATGTATTATCAAACATCTTTAAGTGCATCTATTTGAATGTAGGTGAAAGGCTAAATGTTTGTTTGTATAATCTTACCTAAACGAGCCATACTCCGGCGGGGGCTGGTATCTGACGTGGGGCACTTCCCTTGAGTGCTCCCTCCCTTGCTGCTCCTGGTAAAAATGGCTTCTAGATTCCTGCTGCTTGGTAGGAGAGCCTATTTCCTTGATGGGGTAGTCTGGAGGCGGACCACGGTGCTGTGGCTTGTAGTAGTCACCTGGTGGTCCTGGCCGGGGAAGCTGGGGGGAGAGCGGGGCGCTACTGACAGGAGCGTGGGCTTTTACGCCGCTGGTAGCCAGGGATAGCTGCATAAGTCTTTCACTGAGAGACCGAACATGTCCGTGCTTCAGATCCTTTAGCCCATCATCCTGGTGCACCCTCCCTATTCCACTCACTCGCTGTACCATGGGGCGCCCTTCAGTGCGCACCTTGGCACTGGTCAGCCCGGTGACATAGAAGGCGGTGCCCACTGAAGCGGGGTGAGGTTGCTGGGACTGATTGTTCTGTTGCTGAGGTTGAGGAGGACCATGTCCACGGAAGTATTGTGACTGTACTTTGGCTTCTTCATACGTCGGGAGGTCCTCGAGGTTTGGGCAGTGCCCTTGCATGCTCCCACCACCTCCACTGCTGCCACCTCCTGCTACTCCACTTCCAGTCACTATACCTCCTCCCCCTCCATTGCTACCACCATCTCCTAATTGGGTTGAGCCTAGTTTTTCCAGGCAGTTATCAGTCTGCAGCTCCTGTCCCTGAGGCTCTTGACGGGCAATATGCGGGGTCATAGAGTGCTCATCAGAGGGACCCATCTGTCCCTGGCCTGAGTAACCTCCTCCTCCAACCCCAGCCCCTCCATGTTGTAGTTTCTGCTGTTGCAGCACGTAATTCCGGTTCATCTGCTCCTGCAGGAGGCGCTGCAGCACGGTGCTGCCACAACCTCCTACACTGTTGTTGGACGATTCCTCGGCTGCGGCCCTCATCTCTGCCTGACGCTGTCCACGCACCTCATGGAAGGATAAGCTTCGCCCACGATCAATACTCTCTGAGAATAGGAGAAAGTGGAAAGACAGATAAAAAGGAAAGGGAAGCAGTGTGAATAATGGATGATAATTTGAGTTTTTCAAGGGTCAAGAATGTGAAGGAATGGAAAGATGGACAGAAAAAAACAAAAGAGTGAATTTATTGCACTACAAAAACATGGAAAAAGAGAGAACAAGATACTAAAAGGGACAGAAGGTATTAAGGGAGAAGATACGTGTGGACCATCCCCTTTTCCCTTGCAGAACGAGAGTGGAGGAAGAACAAGTTCTGAAAACCACCAAACCAAACCCCAAAGCTTAAACCCATACTACTCAAGAAAGAAAGCAAAACATACAGTTTATATTTTAGCCGAAGAATAAAGACCAAAGACTGTGTTATGTCATTTAAACTGAAACGATTAACATATTATAGAAGTATTTTACTTGGTTTTGTGAGACTGAAAAGAAAAGGTCCTCAAAGTAGCACAACATGTGTTAGCATTGATTGCACTAAAACTACTGTGATGATTAATCAATTGACAGTGTATAGAAAATGTTCTTGTTTGTTATTGAAGAAAAACGCATAGGATCATATTTATTGTACATAAATACAATACCTTTGAGTGTCACAGGTTGAAAGGAAATGTTTGAGCATTCCTGAAGTGCCTTGACAATGTGACCTCTGAAAAATCACATGACTATTTTCCTCGGATTCCAAGTAATGATTATTTGTCTTAAAATTTGACATTTTTTTGTTGATTTATTAGTTTGTTTTATTTAATTCATTGAATAGGGCAAGAACGAGAGGGAAACATGCCAATAAATAAGCACAAGCGGAGATCAAATGTTATGTTAGTTTCATTTTGTCTAATCATGAGTCCAAAACCAAAAGTTTACAGTTAGGTCTATATAAAACAGAAAAAAACCTTGTCATTGAAGGACTAGGGGCAAAGAACAATTTTCAATTTGGCTTAAATTCAATGAAAAATGTCAGTCACAGAACAAGTAATGTGTGGTCAGTTGTATATCCTATGTTGTCAAAGTTGAAACCACTTGGGATGTTTTTGCTGTAAAAGGTGAAAATAAAGACGATAATTTCCTCTTTTAAAAAGAGCCTGTATAACATTCATTCTCAATCTTGAGAAGCATGTCATACAAGTGATTTTATCTATGCATATACATTAAAATTGTTTTCACGTTCACTTTTTTTTTATTTCATGGTGGCATTGGCATTTGTGTGGTTTCTTCTGACAACACTGAATGTTAACAACTACAAATTTTAAACTTTTTTTCTCCAGATTAAAGAAATAATTATTATATCTAGCACCTTTCTCATCTAGCATTCTTCTCATTCTCAAGGAGGAAGATGCTTTTTTCCGAAACATCTGTAAATAAAAAATACAAAAAGTGAGACAAAAGAAAACATGTTAGCTTTGAAGAGATGTCAGCAACTCGTTGATTATCTTCTAGCTGAAGGGAAAGAAGACAAAATAGTATTTATAGTATTTACAGAATAAAATGCACGTGTAGTGGAAGTTTCGATTTC
>NW_027176207.1:6076945-6139445 GCF_023055335.1 Clinocottus analis | reverse complement strand
TCAAAGCTTTTTAGAGGTTGCTTATAGACTTTTACCCAACATTTTGCTAAGAACGTTGACTGCTCAATATACCCTAATGGCAACAGGTAAAACAAGTCAAACTGATTAGTGACTGATACCGTCTCATTTGTGCTGGAAAACAAAACATTTTGAGGAAGCATGGAAGTTTTTTTTGCATGTCTTTGAAATGCATTTAGTGTTTTAATCTCCTATTCACACGGTAACAACTTAATTGGTCGCTTTTTCATTTTCTTTGAACACCTTGTACCCCAAACTAAATTACACAATCACCCGTTTTCACCTCCACAGCATGAACTTGAATTCAGCTCTCATCCTGAGGCCATTTATTTTAGAAAAGCGGAAAGCGGGATGAGAAAAAACTGTCTTACCTGTGTTTTCCTCAAGCAATCCTGTCGTTATATACTTCTAAGTAAAAAATAAAGTGGTAATCCAATGTTTGTCCGTTTTACCAACTGTCTCGTTAATTTCTACCGTGTGTATGTTTGAGGCAGCACACCTATCTTTCCATTTCCAACCCCCCTCTTTCCCTCATTCCAACAGGTGGGGCTGGGAGGTAGAGACAGGTGGATCTGGCAACCATTCAGCACTGAGCCACTCCTTCATACCTGTGCACCAGTGTAACTGCTTTACGAGCGTTTACTCTGCCAACCGTCAATGACATTTACACTGGAGAGTAAAACCTCCCCGTTTGACTGGTTGTGACCTAAACAACAATCACTTGAACTGCTGGGTAATGTTGTTCAATGTGATTATAAAAAAAGATGTTGAAAGCAGAATTTGACATTCCCCTCCGCTATTGTACTAAACAGATTAGCTTTTGGTTGTTTTCATTTCATAAAACAGTCCAGTTAAAGAAAATCTATCTGATGCAGCAAATAGTGTCTATGCATGTGCTTGCCATGTCTGTGGTTCAGTGGTAAAGGGTCGTCCTTCAATCAGAGGATCGGCGGTTTGATTCCCAGTCCCGCTATGTTGATGTGTCCTTGGGCTTAACCCCATTTAACCCCAAATTGCTTCCACAGGTAGTCCCTACCATCAATGTGTGAATGGGTGAATGATGACATGTAGTTTTAAAGTGTATTGAGTGGTCGGGAAACAAGAAAAGTGCTATACAAATACAAGTCCATTTACCAAATATTATATGTTATTCAATTAAATAACAAACAGCTGATTCATACATGACAGGAAAAAATGGATATACAGTCACATGGTCTCAATGTATATATAATTTCAAATGATTTGTTTAATTATTGTGGAGCACAAAATGCCTTATAATAACTCAAAACAAATTGTTTGATGTTCACACTGACTTGATTTAAAACTTTATTACGTCTTGGCCTTAGGGCAGACACACCATCATGGCTGTCTTGTTTACATAACTGGCCCAGTTCTTCTCTGTATGTCAATCGGACAGTAACATAAGACAGTACACCCGTCTCAGCTCTACATGTTAACAATTTTCCGAAATTGTAAAATGCTTCTGCAGCCCTTTGTTGAAACACTCCCCCTCTCCAGCTTTGCTTCTTTATGTTCACAAACCAAAGCCAAACTGCAACATATATGTTCAATAAACTCAATAAATCACAAACCAGGACAAGTGAAAGGTAAACAAAAATGGGCGTATAATAAGAATCTGAGCCCATCAGTGGCAAAAACAAGCACTTTTAGTAGACGTAGTATATTGACGGTGCGTAATTGCACTGAAGTACTATATTGCAGCCTGTTTTGAGGCTGCAGCACTCTCGCTCAATACTGGTCCAATGTCATAGGTTGTTGTCTCCACTGCGAAATTAGCTTTTAAGTAGGAACGTTTTCAGGATGTAAGATGAAACTTGAAATCAAGATAAGTGCAAAGCCTGCTTTATTGACATCTAAAATGACAAAAGCCAGAAGAAACAAAGACATGAGTCAAGCTGGGTGGTGTAATTACAAAATGACATAGATGGGAACCCAACCTCAGGTATTTGAACTGACAGGTAGACTAAACAAATACAGGTTCAACAAGAAAGCTCCCAAAATGTTACACACTGGGAAGGATGAAAATAAAAAAGAAGAAGTGGTCCTTTATTAATCTCCTTGGAGAAATTATTCTCTGCATTTGACCCATCCTCAGGGACGCTTCAACATGCAAACTATGGGAAGACTGGGGATCAAACCAGCTACTTTGTGGTTAGGGGACAGCCACTCTATCAATGAGCTAATTGTGTTTTTACATATTCAATTAATGATGCCGCTCAGTTAACAAAAACATTTTTGTCTGGGAAAAGTTCAGTTACTCTCCGCTTTCTCTTTCAAGAAACTTCCTCTGGGCGCTTTCCATTACTACCACAGTTTTCTACTTCTTCCCTGAGTGTTTTGGCTGAAAGGCCACACTGGTGGTGACTGTTAAGGCAATTCAAGTTAAATTAAACCCAGCAAACCCTGAAACATGTATCAGTGAACTATCTGCAACATTCATGTGTAACTTCTTAAACTGTATTTTACAAGTCCCCTCAGTAACATCTTTAAAACTGGAGCTGCGGATGGATCTTTGCAGGAGCCTCACGTTTCCATAGATCATGACTGAGTCTGGAGCCGGTGCTCCCTCCTGCACAGGATACGTTTCTTTACAATATTTCAAAAATTATTGTTAAATCCTACAACACAGAGTGTGCCACTAATTCCAAACACATGACTTGATTTTTTGGCCATAACTCAATGTTTGTCCAAACATCACCAAGCTTGCTGGATATTTTTAATTAAGTTTTTGAAACATGTGCCCAACATGCCAAGATGTATGGTAAATGGAATTCACTTGTATAGCACTTCTAGTCTCATGACACTCAAAGCACTTTAACACTACATGTTCATTCATTCACAGCCATCTATACACTGATGGAACAAATCAGGGTTAACTGTTTTGCCCAAGGACATATCGACATGGAGTAGCGGAGCCGGGAATTGATTGAAGCACCTCTGATTGAAGGACAACACTGCTCTACCACAAGGCCACAGTCGCCCCGCTTGATACTACTAAAAATGTTGACAGATATTTTGTTAGATCAGGGGTCAGCAACCAGCTGCTCCGAAGCTGCATGCGGCTATATTCAGATCCTCTTTTGCAGCTCTGAGACTTTCACAAAAAAATATTCAAAATAAACAGTGAACAATCTTTTAAAAGGGAGCACCTAATATATTGCAGTTTGAGGTGATACTTTGTCATAAAAAATTTTCATATTTTTTTGGACTAAAATGTGCCTCACATTCCATCACGTTCTAGTTAAACCTCTTTCCCTGTAGGTGGCTAAATCATGATTCACAGAGCTTCACCCTCAATATACTGTCAATAGAACTTAAAGTCAAGAAGAAAAATAAAGAGTTTAATTCTTTGTGGACTTATTCATTTTCTTTCACTGCCAATGATGTTGGCTGACCTGTATGCTTGATATGCAACGAGAAACCAGCAAACAACAAAACATTTAATGTTAAAAGACTCTTCCAGAACAAGCACACAGCATTTACTTAACAATATCAAGCTGCAGATGAATAAAGAAGAGTGATTCCTCAACTGCTGCAGCAAACATAAACAGTAAACAAACAAATCCATTCATCCATATTCATCTGCTATCTGGGCTTGGGTCGCAGTGGCAGCAGGCCCTGCAGGCTGACCCAGGCCTCCCTCTCACTCACAACATTTACCAATTTATTCTGGGGGATCCTGATGCATTCCCCAGCCAGCTAAGCGATATGATCCCTCCAGCGTGTCATGGGTCTTCCTCAGGGTCTCCTACCAGTTGGATATGACAGGGTTGCAAAATTCCGGGAATATTCAAAGTTGGAAACTTTCCACGGGGATAAACGGGAATAAACGAGAATTATTGGGAATTAACTGGAAATTTTGGGGTAATTTTACTATATTTACCTTGTCATAAGCAGACATGCATGCAAACATTTATAATACAACTTTTAAAAATGACTTTTTTGACATTCCGAAAGCCGTGAGTAATCGAGGTGATGGTGTACTTTTGAGACATACAAATGTCCTACTCTCACTGCTGTAAAAAGGCTACTGTATACAAATAAACTTGGTATTAAAATGAACAAGGCTTCAGTTTACGAAGTAATCAGTATGTGAATGACAGTGTTGGGAAAGTTCACTTTCTACATGAACTAGTTCATAGTCCATAATTCAAAAATTTTGAACTAAGTTCACAGCTCCAAAAAATGAACTAGTTCAGTTATTTTTTTCAATATGTTGCAAGCTATAATAGAAATCTCTGTCTGCAATACCGCTCTTGGCCTCTACGCAACTCGGCGCTCTCACACTTGCCAGGCATCGGGCTGAAACGTTCAGACGCAACACTGATGACAAAGACGTTCAAAACAACAGAACGTTTTATGTCTACGTTTATGTTTCTGGCAAACAATGTTCCCAACCAGCTGCATTCAGGGTCCAGCTGAGCTAGACATGCATAGTCTTGTTCTCAACTACATTTAAGTTCTTTGTTATATGCTTTTGCAAAAAACTTAGGCACATTTTTTTTCAAAATTCTCGAGCCAAAATTCCAGTGGAAACTTTGCGGAAATTTACCGGAAAATTTCCGCCCTTTTGCAACCCTAGTTGGACATGCCTGGAAAACCTCTAATGGGCAGACACGGTCATCTCATTTAAGAGTAGACTTAAGACTTTTTCACTTTGACAGCGCTTATACTTAGATCTATCTGGCTTAGGCCCTTTTCTGTTGATCTCTCTCATGTTCCTTCCCTTTTTCCCCTGTAATAGAGTTTTTACTATCTATATTTGGGGGAGTTTTTCCTGATCTGATGTGAGGTCCTGGGACAGGGATGTTATGAGTACAGATTTTCCCTTCGAGGCAAATCTTGTATTTGTGATTTTGGGCTATACAAAATAAACTGAATTAAATTGAATTAAATCAATGGAAGGCATCCTGATTAGATGCCCGAACCACCTCAGCCGACTTCTTTTGACACAAAGGAGTAGCGCCTCCACTCATAGTTTCCTCCCGGGCCACGTTTCTTGTACCTGGCTAACTGAGTTAGCCTTAGGATAAGATTAAGTCAGGCTTTTCGGTTCCACAAAGCAAGTTTGGCAAAATCACCATGGCAATACATCAAAAAATTTGAACCACTTCATTGCCAGCTAACTGAAATTCACTGGATAAACTGGCCACTCCCACCGGACGAAAAAGGCAGCTCCTTTCCTTATCGGGAAAGCCGCAGACATTCCTTGCAGGCCATGCTCTAAAATGTATTTAGCGCTTAACCGTCCTATTACCTTTGGGGTCAATTTGACCCCATTCAATGTTTAACGTCTCTAAATATATGGTTGATATTTTTTTTTTGCTTCATATTTCATGATTTTTGCTAATTTTATGAGGACAACTGGATAAACATAAAATTGACATGATGGTATGTTTTCAAAGTCCTGTACACATCTTTGATTTTTCTGGGTCAATTTGACCCTAGGCTGTTTTTCACTGTGTAAAACATAAGAAATATAAACATTTCAGACAAATTGGTTTTGGTTGTTTTGGATGATAATGAGGTCACTATAACATACAATTGTATAAATTTCAGAAAGTTTTAGAGCCTGAACCTTACTTAAGAAACTTATGGATGTGTTGAAAGCGCTCATAATTATACGACAGTCACAGCAGTTTGGCACTCTGTCAGACTTAGGGCAACATTTACGTGAGGTATCAGAATTTCTTGTCAGAAACTTTTTATAACAGAAAGACCACAGTCCCAAAGGCACATGCCATCAAGACAATATAGGTCAAATACATCGAACACCTCAAATCTACAGTTGAAGCTAACCAGACAAAAGATTTATTAGCAGGCAAGAGTCCCATCATTAACACTGCTCAGTTCATCCAAGCAGTGGCAGATAATATGAAAGAAACACTACCACAGCAGAGCACAGGCCAGTGGTACAGCCAGCCAAAAAGAGGTTTACAATAGCTTTAACAATTAAATGGCAGACGATAACTCTGACAACAGAGACCATGCATGACAATCCTTGATTTGGAGAAGAATAGGTGAGTCTTGTGTCCTTCATTTGAATGAACAAGAGGCTCACTTGGTTTCACTGAATACATGGCAAGCGGAGGAAAAAGCAATCCTAACAAGATCAAGCTGCTAATGGCAGTGGGCACATTATCCGCGAGCAATGCTGTGAGCAGGGGTTTAGCGTAATGAACAATATACATATACATTAAATACAAGTTAACTGTATATCTTTTAACAGCTAAGGGACCACCATGCATGCAGTGGGACCCACTGCCTTATGGGAAAAGTTGGTTTTAGCAAAAGGAAGAAGAGCAGCTGGCTCGCCACTATTCAAAAGAGGATAACTAGACCTCTGTGGAAAACGTTTTAAGTGTTTTGCTTTAATGGAAAGAAAAAAAGCGTAGTATCTTTCATTTCAATAGGCACACTGTAAAGAGACATTTGAGACATTATAGTCATCATAAACTCTTCTACAATTTATTTTTGTTTATTTTATTCATTTTATGTTCTGGAAATTGTAAAGTTCTAAGAATGAGACTTTTAACAGGTTACCGTTCTTGTAAAATGAGCCTAAAACACCCAACCAATGCATACAAAGATATCAGCAATGTTTACATGCAAACTGGAGTAACGAAAGAAAATATATAAATAATTTGTTAGCTAATTTTAAATTGTGCAACAGCTATTTATGGGTATTTATTGATGTAATTATGCATTTTAGAATACATGTTTTTACTGGATTGGATCATCTGGACTTTTGTTGGAATGTTATCAATTAGTGGATTATTATGAGGCTTCATTAGGCGAGTTGCCTCAATTTTTAAATTGTTTGTTTGTTTGTTAGTTAGTGGTCTGACAGAGGCGTTGATTGTACCCGCTGTTGTGACTGTATCCTGAATGGTTTGCATCAATCGAATCAGAAGAATCTTAGATTTTCAAAGATGTGTCTCATCAGTACCCGACTCTACATAGCAGTTGTGTACATAACACCGGTTTACGTAACAGCCTGGCAGCCGGTAAATTTTAAAAATTAAATTTAAATTCATTTTCAAATGTTCTACTAATTCAAAACAAATGTTCTTTATTTAGGAATGTTGAGGTTTTAAATCAAATAAGGGCGTTCAAGGATACATTAAGCCATGAGGATTGGGGTATTAGTACATGTAAGAACTACAATCTACTTTCATCCCTGTACTACTTCTGTATATTGTGGAAAAACACTGTGATAAACATCTTCAGCAGATTATAGATTATAGTGAGCCTGTGAAAACTGTGTAAAACAACTTCCAAGGTTTTTCCGTCTCCCTGAGAAGCCCCTGGAAACACTTCACTTATGTGGCACTCACACTGGAAAATAAAAACTCGACGCAAAAATAAGCAGCTAACTGGTAACAAAGCCATGGGAGCAGTGAAGGACACACTCAGCTACAGTTCACATAATCCTAGTTTTAGATAGCGGTATTTTCAGAAAATGCTCGAGTCATTTCGAAGCACCCATCACTGAATGGAGTAGCTATAACCCCTGTGGGACTGACATGAAGATTAGATAACGTTAGGCCTATCGTTAAAACAAGTCGAAAAAACACAAGCATTCCCTGAAACAACGCGTTTGTTCTGATAGTCTTGCTGATACTTAAGAAACATTGTTCAAACAACATTGCTACTGGAACACAAGATTACGTATAAGCATGGGGGGGGGGGGGAGAACTTTTTTAACTTCCGAACAATATGCCAGTGACCGCATTACCTTTCAGTTGAGTTCTTCCGTTTACTTTCGCGGTCCTTCATCTCAGCGAAACATCACTGTTAATTTTCTCCTTTCCTGAAGGATTGAAGCAGCTTCTCCGGCTGCAGATAATCTCCTCTACAACAATACAACTCGCTACCGTCGTTCAATGGTGGGTGTCACCGCACATTTGAATCCGTGCTTCGGTAAAAGGACCGTGTTCACGGCCACAAAGGGTTCGCCTTTCCCTGTAAATCTCATGTTTTACCGTAAAAAGAAAATGAGAACAGGAAGCCCCCCCTTCTGATCTGCAGTATGAGAAGAATGTCCAGCCCCGCCTCCTCTCCTCGCACTTCTCCAGCTAATGGCATCTGGAGGAAAAGTTTTGGTTTTTGGAATACGGAAATCCCTCCTCCTCCGATCTTCTCTAGTGTTTTTTTCTAAATACATTTAATTATTATAAAACACATGTTTATTGGACCATCTTATCTTAAGTACCATAGTAGTTAAAGTGCTAAGTAGGTTTTGAAGCACAAAAAGGTCGTCTAAATATTTAAAACGATAAAATGGGTTATATAGTCAAATTTCAGTATGCTCTCAACACGGACATGCTAATTTTGGATGCTAAACTTTTTTTTACGTGATCTTTTAAAAAATGTAATGTGAGTCCGTTTTATACTTAATTAAGCTGGTATGTAGGTTTTGATGCTCGCCTTTAGAAAAAAATATGAAAATTCATTTTGATTTATTTCCCAACATCACAAATTTGCCTCAGAGAGCTGTACAATCTGTATTCATATGACATCCTCTGTCCCGGGACCTCACATTGGTATTGGAAAAACTCCCCCCAAAACACTTTTAACAGGAAAAAAGGAAGAAACCTTCAGGAAAGCAACAGAGGAGGATCCATATAGTACAATATATATATATATATATATATATATATATATATATATATATATATATATATATATATATATATATATATATATATATATATATATATATATATATATATATCATGTGTACACAATGAACAACATAACAGTTAGGGCACATTTAAGGCCAGAAATGATTTATATAATGAGAGTAGTAGGCATGATGAAATATAGAAGAGAAAAAAAGGAAAAATTACAAAGGGGCTATTGTAGATTGACTTTGCTGTTGGGCCCATGTGCTGTCGAAAATGATCAAATGTTCAAATTGTTTTTGCATGTTAAGTGTCTTGAGTACTGTGTAAAGCGCTACAAAAATAAAAGGTACTATTATTTTTATTATATATATATATATATATATATATATATATATATATATATATATATATATATATATATATATATATATATATATATATATATGCCTCATACCCACACTAAATAAAGAATATCTGTTGCTCAACCACAAGGGCTATTTGAATAATTTCAAAAAGTATAATATACAGAAAACACTTGTAAAACTATTTAAGAGGTTAATATAGCAGGATAAGTCTTACTGGTTTATTGGTTGATGATAGAACAAAGGAAAGAAAAATAATAATAATTCCAGGATGTATTTTCTCTTTTTAATTATGCATATCATCGCTTTTTAAAATACAAAATAGCCCTATGCAGACTGAGCAAGTATTGCTGAATTCCACGGTTTTCTTGTTGAGCAAGGCCCATCAGAAGTGCGTCCTGTGTCCTTTGAAGGCCGTGTGGGTCCACCGGAGGACAATGGCAGTCACTGATTCCTCAAACTCCGAGGTGAGGATGACTTGGCAGGATTAAAAAAGGACGGAAGAGGAGTCAGAGGTAGGTGAAGCAGAGCGTCAGGAGTTTGGGACAGACAGTGACAGCTTTAACCTTCACAGCGTCCATTTTGATGGCCATGGGAAACTATATATCCCAGAAATTAAACTGTGGAATTGTTGTTGAAGTACGGATTGGACGTGGTGCATGTGTTTCTCTTGGTTCTTGGAGTGGATCAGGATGTCTTCGAGGTAAGCGAAAACAGGCCGGTCCAACATGCATGTCGTTAGTTCACCAAGGTTTGGAAGATGGCGGGGTTGTTAATTATACCAAAGAGCATCACCGGGGACTGGTAATGTCCTTTTGGTGTGTTGAATGCTGTTTTCCACTTATTCTGAATCCGGACCAGGTGATGCGGATGTCGAGCTTGGAGAAGATGGCTCCTTATAGTAGCTCAAAGGCTGTCGTGATGAGCGCCAAGGAGATGATGAGCAACAGATGAGATGGATGGATGTGGTTAGAAATGTCCTGAACATATACATATTATTCAATTCAATGATTTTTGGTATTACTTTATCAACAAAAGAAATTAAAGAAAGAATATAAAAGTGAAACCAAGGGATTGTCACATAGAGTACAAAGCTACAAAACTGTTTCATTTTATAGTAGCACTTTATAATAACTACATGCTATTTAGCATTAGTTAAGTAGCAGTAAACACGTAATCAATCATCATTTATAAAGCATTATTCCAACATTAACAATCACTAGTATGCAATTAATAAACACAGTTATAAATGTTTTATTTTTGATTAATAATATTGACTGATGCCTTTCATGATTGGGTTTTCATACTTTATAAATTATGTTTTCCCCATTTGTAAATTAAGTAGTATATATTACAGACCAATTATTAAGGACTTATAGATGATTAATAAGATCATTTATGAAGTTTTAGTAAATGTTAACAAAAAATGTAATGTAATTTATTCATGCATTTATTGATACATACAATGACTTAGATATGCACTAATCTTTTGGGACTATGTTAACATATGCTTTATAAACGTGTGTTTAGTACTGCAATTCATAATTAAGTCAGGTAGTTACTAGTCGTTAGTTAAGTATTTTATGTGACCTCATCTATGCCTTACAAAGCATTTCTAAATGTCATGATTAATTCATGACATTTAGAAATGTTAGTTTTTGTTTGCATATTATGTAAAGATGTCTTTATACTGACATTCTATATTATCCAGAAGATCATTTCATTATCTAAATGATTTATTTGGTAATTCTGATGCATGATTACTTCAAAAACCAAAACAGTTGCATAGTATTAGCCAAACATTTAATGGAAACCGTTTTAAAAATGCCATATTCTACCATAGTTACATTGGCAATAAAATCAACTAATGCCACATTTTTGTACTAATATAATACATGCTCATGCGTAATTATTCAATGCTTACGAAAGGACTCCTTTTCAGCGCAGCTGAGGGAAATACACCAAGCCCAAAAAATTAACCCCAAGCTTATCAGCTGATGCCAGACTCAGAGCATGATGTTGCCCCACCCATCGATCGAATAATAAACAACTTTCTGGGTGTCACATTCATCTGACAACTCGAGGTTGTGGTTCCTAAATGTCTGGAGAGAAGAGATATACAATGTTTTGAAGATAATAGCACAAGCCTGCTAGATATATAGAGTGTAACACCAAAGCAAGCAAGCACAGACCTCAAATAACTAGCTAAAGACTTTGAGCCTTATGCTGTTTACTTTGTGTTTTTCTACACAACTCAAGACAAAGGGCAGATGAGGTAAGAAAAATGTATACTTACAATATTATAACTCTGCAATGCAATGCACGTTTTTTAGAATTTTCTAGAAAATTCAAATTGTATTCTTACTCAAACTTGTGATGTCATTAAAAAAACACCTGTTATGAATGTGTTATCAGACCTTGATAAGTTTATTTTAGTCCTTAAAATGATTGTATTTGGTTCTCGACCATGCTTATTCATGTGTTCTTGCCTACACATGATCATTACACAGTTTTACAATTTTACTATAAACTTCTACTGAAACTCTTTAAAGCATCTTCTGCATGTTTAAAATAATAGGTTTGAGCATTTTATGTTTGTTACAGTGAAAACCTATCTTGAAAACTGAAAGAACATTTAACAGATAGCACCAAATTATCCAATTCATTTGTAGTGAAAAACCTTCTGGAGGAGTTCAGGGAGCAGAATCAACTGGAGCCATCATAAAGGAGGGGATCTCACAGAAGACAACAACCATCACTGAAGCTGTGACACCACAATCTAAAGTGAACTTCTATAAGATACTTTCAAAGGAGGAATCTGGGCTTAAAGCCTATTTAGGTAAGACAAACCTGTAAATATGCATTTTAAATATCAGCATACGGCTATAGACATTTTTCAGTTTATCATATTTTTAAAATTTTGCGTGTCAGTGTTTCAGCCATATTCAAACAAGCACACACTCCACGTATGTACAGGGAGTAAAGAAGACACAAAGCTCACAATTTGTCACAACGATTTTAAGGTTTTTCCACAGGAAAAACCTTAAAATCATTTTCAATGTTTTACTTATTATATTGTAATCATTATCATGCAAGAGTAATCACAGTCGCTGCACGGTGTGTTTAAGCTCTTCTCTGTAAAAACTATACACAGTACATCATTAGGTAAAGACTATCATTATCATGAAGTTCAAATGATGTGTTGTAATGTATAAAATGTAGTTTTTGGTGAGAAATGTGAATAAATCCAGTGAGATTTAACGAAATTAATGAGATATAATTAATTATTTTGTTAATATACACATTAAAATTGCATAATGCCATTACTGTCTCAGTCGATGTTGTGGCGAGCCGCCGCTCCTCTGTTTAGATCTAAACTTATCAGTTGCTAGGTAGGAAGGACCTGATGGAGGGTGGTGGTGGAGCAGGTCGGTGAGGTAGGAGGGGCCTGATGGAGTGTGGTGGTGGAGCAGGTCGGTGAGGTAGGAGAGGCCTGATGGAGGGTGGTGGTGGAGCAGGTCGGTGAGGTAGGAGGGGCCTGATGAAGTGTGGTGGTGGAGCAGATCAGTGAGGTAGGAGAGGCCTGATGGAGGGTGGTGGTGGAGCAGGTCGGTGAGGTAGGAGGGGCCTGATGAAGTGTGGTGGTGGAGCAGGTCGGTGAGGTAGGAGAGGCCTGATGGAGGGTGGTGGTGGGGGAAGTCGGTGAGGTATAGGAGCCTCATGGAGTGTGGTGGTGGAGCAGGTCAGTGAGGTAGGAGGGGGCTGATGAAGGGTAGTGGTGGAGCAGGTCGTTGAGGTAGGAGAGGCCTGATGCAGGGTGGTGGTGGAGCAGGTCGGTGAGGTAGGAGGGGCCTGATGGAGGGTTGTGGTGGAGCAGGTCGGTGAGGTAGGAGGGGCCTGATGGAGTGTGGTGGTGGAGCAGGTCAGTGAGGTAGGAGAGGCCTGATGGAGGGTGGTGGTGGGGGAGGTCGGTGAGGTATAGGGGCCTGATGGAGGGTGGTGGTGGAGCAGGTCGGTGAGGTAGAAGGGGGCTCTACAGTAGTGTCTGGTAAAGACAAAGTCCTTCTGATTGGAGGCAGAGGTTAAAAGAAGGGAGCAAAGAAAGAAGAAATGTAAACTTATCTAACTGTGCCAGTGAGTGAAGAGTATCTTTAATTAACCAAGGCGGGCTAGTGGACGATACATGTTGTTGTACTTGCTTTTCTTTATGTTTTCTTCCTGTGTTTTAGGTTTCACTCAAGAGGATTAACATGCTCAACAATTTTTTCGTAGGCTCTGTACTTTTTCCACAATCATGTTTTTCTTCTGTCTCCTGGTTTAAAATCGTATCAGATGTGAATTAGCAAGTGATATTCTGTTCCTTTTTCATGACCAACAGAGCAAAGAACAGCAGAATGACTGAAACCGAACATAAGTGGACAATGGAGAACAGCAAGCAAATAGAAGATAAACAAACACAAGCCATCATGAAAACCAAGAGGGAAATCATTACAAGACAAAGACAATTGACATGTCAAGTATTGGTAGAGCTTGAAAAACTTTTGGAAGAGACACAAAGTCAGAGAGATGAAATTGACTACATGAAGACAAATGCAGAGATACAACAGGAGGACATTGACAGACTCACAGCTGAAAAACACGAGCTGCACTTATTAATAAAAAGACTGAGATTACAGATAGAAAATGTTATTGAGGAACTCGTGGAGAATAAAAATGAAGCTTTTCAGGAAAAAATGCAACTTCTGAAAATGCAGACTGAAATATACCAAGAGAGGGAAACACTGGAAAGACGCCGTAATGAGCTCATTAATGAGCGACACAAGTTGGAAATGATCAAATATGATCAGACAAAATCAAAAGAAAATGAGAGACCCATGGAGCAGATAAAAAGAGAGCAGGAGATCACAGAGAAGATTATGGCTGACAGTCTGCTGAGTCTAATTAAAGAAAATACAAAAAGAATGCTTGAAGAAATGCAAGTAAAAGAACAAATTACTGAGAGCATGGCAGACATAAAGCAAGAGATAAAGATCAATAAAAAGTCTATTTCCCAACATCAAGATCAAATTTACCACATCAAACATAATATGAATGTAAATATCAACAAGATGAAGCAAGGGTGGACCAAAATGCAAAGCTGGGAAAGGCAGAAAGAAGAAAAAGACACCTCTAAAACTGTCAATTTTGATTTCAGCGGAATCCAGGAAGAGATGGGGAAACTTTGGGAGATGTTAGAAGAGGGTGAACTTCAACTGAAAGTGACTGTGAGAGAAGTGCAGGAGCTAAAGACAGAGAGTGGTCGAGGGGAACATATTAAATCTGATTATCAAAAGCAGAGAGAATGCATGAAGACAACACACTGGGAGACTGATATGCAAGAGCAAAATCTAAACCTAGAAAAAACGTTGGCACTGGTCCAATCTGAAGAAGATGCCGAACAAAACATCAGGACTCAAATACTGACTGACAGTGAAAACATAGAGAATTACAGACAGGTTGCTCAAGCAGAAAATAATACAATGAAGTCTGAACAGGGGAGTTCTCAAATACAAACACATGGGCTGGATGACAACTTACAAAGGACAAAGAAAGAGATAAGAGAGATGGAAGACACTGAAGCTGCTAAAGAAGATATAGCGGGAAGACAAGCTAAGACTAAGAAGCATAGGTCAGAACACAGTGAGGACGGATTTGATGAGCAGAAGATAATAATTCAACAGGTGGACAGAACCACAGATATTATACAACATAAAGAAAACCAGTTTGAGAAAGACAACATAGATCCAAGCATGTTGTATAGGGTGAGAGGAGATACAGAGCAAAGCAGAAGAGACTTTACGGAAGAAAAGAGCCAAATCCAATGGAGCAATTTCCGAGTAAAAAAAAAAAGACGAGAGCTTGACCAACGGCTGGAGAGAACCATGAGAGAGAGGGATGAGGTAGAAATCATGAAGGTGAAGATACAACAACAAGGGAAGGAGATGGAAGAAAAGCTGGAAGACACAATGACTACCATGCGGACTATGAGTGAGATGAAAGCCTGCATGGAAAAAGCTGCTGCAGAATTGAACCTCACCAGGGAGGACATGCTCAAAGTCCAAAGAAAGATGGATCAGAACAAGGAAGAGGTCAAAAAGAACTTGGTAAGTAAATGCTTCTTCTTTTATTAATCTTGGGCCCATAATTATTCTTTCCATATTTTTAAAACCTCACAGTTGTATTTTATGTTGTATCTAATGTAATGATTAATTATTTTGAGGATAGCCAGCTCAAAGGTATCTCAATATTGTTCAAATTCATGAAATAAAAAACCCAGAAAGAATAAGAAATAAAACAGATATTCTTATAACCGAGCTAACCCAACTAATGAATTAAAGACACATTACATATTACAAATATATTGTTTAATTACTTAACGCAAAACTTTCCTTTTTGTACATTTACAGGTTCAAATGTAATATGTTGTTGTCAAAGTAATTGTACAGCAACAAATGACTGCTTACATTATATTTTCATTTTTAAAGCAAACCTTTACTGAGACAGATGCTAGATAGGCATGTCTTATTCAAGTCTGGTATACTTTTACTTAAGTCAAATATGTGAGTACTTCAACCAACACTGCAGCGTAGCAGTGAGTTTGGGGATTTATAGAATGCACAACTGTAACGCTCACTTATAAATGCAAAAGTGTGAGCTTCTATTAAAAACAAAGTCGTTTTTACTCAATTAATACAATTAATACAAGGATAATATACAAATAAAAAAATAATGTCACAATGAAATTAAAACATGGGACATTCTTTGGTTGGTTGACATTCAAACTACAAGAAAAAACAATGACAATTATTTCTTTTTGTGTGAAGGATAAGATGACTTCCATGAAAGCTCAGGTCAGCGAATGGATATTGACCGAACCTGCAATCAAAAATACTTTTTCAGGTAATACATCTAAACATCAGGAACCACAGAAAGAAACAGACCCTGTGAAAGAGCAAACATTTGAAACTCCTACAGACAAAGAAGATGCAGAAGATGAAATGACTAAAGACACTATGTCTTTGCAACAGTCCATTTCATTAGAAGAGTGGCATCGAAGTGAAGAAGTAAAAGAACAGGAAGATATACATTCAGAGCACAAACAGAGACAAGAATTCCAGTTTCCTGCCGTGGACATGAAGGAAGAGTACAATGTTTTGTTACAGATGCAGACAATAATTCATGAAGAAACATCAATCGATGATGATCAGACAAAATGTGCAAAAGAAATGGAAGAAATCAAAAAGCAGATGTCAAAACTCAAAGAGGAACAGGAGCAAATAGGGGAGCAAATAAAGTGTGCCACAGAGAACATGGAGCAAAATAATCAAGAAATTGAAAGGCTCATTATGGGTATAAATGTCCTGCAAAGTCAAAAACCAAAGCTTGAAGATGGTTTACAAATTAGAGTCAGAGAAAGCACAAATGTTTTCAAACACAAACTAGTTGAATACAAATTGATGGTGCACAAACAGGAGAAATGCAGTAAGCTGAATCAAGAGGTTATTGATGTTCAGAAGCAAAAACAAGGTCAGGAGTCAAGTGAAAATATACAGACCCATACTGTAGATATAGATAAAAAAGACTCTACTGATTTACAAAAACTTCGAGGAGAGATTTATAGAACAAAAGAAATCATAAGACTAGTAAATCTAGAACTTGAAGACCCCGCTGAAGTAAGTTATATCAACAAACTTGATGAGGAGGAAGAGAGTGGAGTTGATGGATTGATCCATGAAATGAAACTATTCCAAGAGCTTTTGAAACTTGTAAAAGCTGCAATAAGGAAAAGGGAGGTGTATCTAAAGGATGAAACGAGTAACATGAAATTGACAAAAACTGCAGCAAAAAAACAGAAAATGAAACTGGATCAGAGGTTAGAGAAAACTTTGAGGGAGAGAGATGAATTGGATATTTTGAAAATAAAACTGCAAAGACAAACTGATGTCACTGAGAAAAAGTTTGAGAAAATGGCAAAAGTCATGAGCACCATAGAGAAAATTGCTGCTAAAACTAAACTGAAAAATGAAGACATGAAGATTGTTATGAAGGAGACTGAACTACAACTGAGACAGATGGAAGACCTGAACTATAAGATTGAGACTACAAAACAAGAACTGGAAAACAGACTTCCTTTAATATCCCAAGAAAGAGCTCGCCTAATAAAAGTCAATTCTGAAATCTGTCAGAATAAAAGTAGAGAACATACATTTGAAAGTACTGAAAAAGAGGAGCGATACATAAAGAAATATGACAGAGCTAAAACTGATACAGAAAGTGACAATATGACAAATAACAGAATGGGAAAAGAAAAGGAAAAGGGAATCTTCCAACTGAGATCAGAAAAGGACACGTTGGGGAAGGATATCTTACTGACCGAGCACAGTTTGGATCAGAAGAACGGTGAAATTGAACCTCTGAATAAGTCTATATGTGAGGAGGTGATTGAGAAAAAAAATATTGAGATGCTGAATCAACATAATCAAACAGAGTGGGAAAATGTGAGCAAAGAAAGAAAAGCTGAGACAGAAATACACAAGATGAACTGTTTAAGAGAGAGCATGGAAAGACAGAAACAGGAACTTGATGACAAAGTGCAAATGACTAAAAGAGAAATAAGAGAAATGGAGCTACTGAAGTCTGAGCTGGAAATGAAAAAAAGAGAAAGTAAACATATATTCAGAAAAAGTATGAAGCTAAAGGAGGAGAGTGAAATAAAGTGGAATGACATACAAAGAGAAAAGAAAGTGCTGAGGAGAGAGACCACGAAGAGAAGAAGAGAATTGGAGCAAAAACTTGAAGTCACCATGAGAGAGATGGATAAGTCAGAAATATTGAGGATAAAACTGCACCAGCAGAAGGAGGCGCTGGATGAGGAGAAACAGAGATTCAAAGAACAGACTACTCTAATCCAAGTTTCCACAGAAGATGATGAAAAAAGTCTGGAAAAGCATCCATTAAAAGAAATCAGAGCGGAAGTTAAAATGATACAGCAAATCTCAAAAGACACAAATTCCATTATTGATATTCCAGGGCTTGAAATCAGACTAGAAGAAGTTAAAAGAGAAAGAAGAGAGATGGAAGTATTGAAGTCTGAGTTGGAGATTGAAAAAAGAGAAAATCAACAGATGATCCGAAAAGGCATTCAAAAAGAGCAGGAAGGTAAAAAGATGTGGGCTCAGGTAAAAGTTGAAAAAGATGCACTCAAGAGGGAGACAAAGAGGAGAAAGAAGGAGCTCGAACAGCGACTGGAGAGGATCAACAGAGAGAGGGATGAACTGGAGATCATGAAACTAAAGATGCAAAGAGAAAAAGACGGGAGCAAAGGTGGAATGAAAGAGTGGTTCATTCAGTTCCAAAATCTTGTTCAAAAGCACTGGGAACTAATTCAGACATGTATGGAGAAATATAAAGTCATGAAAAAACAGAGTGAAGATGTGAATGAATACTTTAAAGGTCAAAAACGGCACATGGAGGCCCAGGCAAAAAATATAACCCAGGGAAGAGAAGAGGTGGAAAATATCAAGATGGATATTCAAAGACAAAAGAACATTATGAATCTTGCTTTAAAAAACATGCAACAAATGCAAACACATTTGGGGAACGAGAAGTTTGATGTCATCAAAGTCAATATCAATCAATCAATCAAAAGAGAAAAGGAGAGAATCAAAGAAAAATCTGAAGATTTACTCGTGAGAGGGAAAGAGTTTGGCGATGAACAGGAGTTACTCAAAAACAAGGTATCAATGCTAACACATGAACAACAGAAAGAAAAGAAAGAACACAATGAAATGAAAAGACGGATTAATGACGCAGCTAGTGAGAAAGAAATGAAAGTCCCAAGAACTAAAAGGAAACTAATGCAGAAGAAGGGAGATGTAGAAAAAGTAATAATGCAGGACGTCCAAAGTGGAAAAGGGCATAATGACGAAGAGGTGTTAATAGATGAAAAAACACCTTCAAAAGGTTCTGAGGACATTCTTCTTTTACAATTAAATAAACCATCGGAAGACAGCATTAAAAAGAAGGCAGACATTTTAAGAACAAAAATAAAACTTCATGTGAAACGTGAAATTAGAAAAAGGAAAAATAATCTCAATGATAAAGACATCAAGATAAACACACAAGAACTTGAAGACAGTCAGCGTGATAAAACACAAAGAGAGAAAAGAAACATTATAGAAGAGACACTTCAACTTCAGACGGAGAGAGACTTAAAACAAAAAGAACAAGAACTTAAGGAAGATGAGTTCAAACGACAAACACAAGAACTTGAAACCGGCAAGAACAGTGTACTGGCTGACAGAGAGGAACTAGATATTTGGAGGAAGGATCTCAATCGCGAGAAAGAAGAGGTTGAAGCTGCCATGAACATCATCAGTAAAGAGAGAGAACAACTCAGTCAAATGAAGATAAGTACTGAAATGGACAGACACAGGTTGGACACTGAAAAGGACAGAATGGAAGAAGAAAGGTCTGAGCTGAAAATAAGAGAAGATCAACTCACAACGAAAATGAAGTCAATTGAAACTCTGAGAGAAAAACTTCAACAGCTGAATGAAAGGATGTGTGAGGACATGAAAAAGAAGATGGAAAGATTACAACAAAACAATGACGATGCAGTGATGCTGTACTCTGTATTGGAACAAAAGCTTGCAGCTCAAGATGACCAGAAGGAAAACATGGCTTGCTACACTGAGCTGATAGAGAGAGAAAAGGAAAGTCTCAGAAGTATACTATCAGACTTGGTCATCCAGAAAAAAGACTTGGAAAACCAATGGAGGCAGAAGATTGAATTGGACAAACAAGATGGTAACAAACTGAAGGCAGAGCAGAAGCAAGACGGAGATGATCTGGATAGAGAAGTTGAGATGATGAACAAAGACAAGTTGGACTTGGAGCTCATGAGGTCTGAACTCCAGAAACAAAGAGACATATTAGAACAAGAGAAACAAGATATGCAAAGGCAAAGCTCTGAGCTGGAAATCACAATGACTGAGCTACAAAAGAAGAAAGAACTTGCAGACAGTCAGCTTGATGAGATACACAGAGAGAAAGGAAACATTAAAGAAGAGACCCTTCAACTTCAGACAGAGAGAGACACACTTCAGAACAACATGAACATGATCATCTTAAAACAAAAAGAACAAGAACTTAAGGAAGATGAGTTCAAACGACAAACACAAGAACTTGAAACCAGCAAGAACAGTGTACTGGCTGACAGAGAGGAACTGGATATTTGGAGGAAGGATCTCAATCGCGAGAAAGAAGAGGTTGAAGCTGCCATGAACATCATCAGTAAAGAGAGAGAACAACTCAGTCAAATGAAGATAAGTACTGAAATGGACAGACACAGGTTGGACACTGAAAAGGACAGAATGGAAGAAGAAAGGTCTGAACTGAAAATAAGAGAAGATCAACTCACGACGAAAATGAAGTCAATTGAAACTCTGAGAGAAAAACTTCAACAGCTGAATGAAAGGATGTGTGAGGACATGAAAAAGAAGATGGAAAGATTACAACAAAAAAATGACGATGCAGTGATGCTGTACTCTGTATTGGAACAAAAGCTTGCAGCTCAAGATGACCAGAAGGAAAACATGGCTTATTACACTGAGCTGATAGAGAGAGAAAAGGAAAGTCTCAGAAGTATACTATCAGACTTGGTCATCCAGAAAAAAGACTTGGAAAACCAATGGAGGCAGAAGATTGAATTGGAAAAACAAGATGGTAACAAACTGAAGGCAGAGCAGAAGCAAGACGGAGATGATCTGGATAGAGAAGTTGAGATGATGAACAAAGACAAGTTGGACTTGGAGCTCATGAGGTCTGAACTCCAGAAACAAAGAGACATGTTAGAACAAGAGAAACAAGATATGCAAAGGCAAAGCTCCGAGCTGGAAATCACAATGACTGAGCTACAAAAGAAGAAAGAACTTGCAGACAGTCAGCTTGATGAGATACACAAAGAGAAAGGAAACATTAAAGAAGAGACCCTTCAACTTCAGACAGAGAGAGACACACTTCAGAACAACATGAACATGATCATCTTAAAACAAAAAGAGCAAGAACTTAAGGAAGATGAGTTCAAACGACAAACACAAGAACTTGAAACCAGCAAGAACAGTGTACTGGCTGACAGAGAGGAACTGGATATTTGGAGGAAGGATCTCAATCGCGAGAAAGAAGAGGTTGAAGCTGCCATGAACATCATCAGTAAAGAGAGAGAACAACTCAGTCAAATGAAGATAAGTACTGAAATGGACAGACACAGGCTGGACACTGAAAAGGACAGAATGGAAGAAGAAAGGTCTGAACTGAAAATAAGAGAAGATCAACTCACGACGAAAATGAAGTCAATTGAAACTCTGAGAGAAAAACTTCAACAGCTGAATGAAAGGATGTGTGAGGACATGAAAAAGAAGATGGAAAGATTACAACAAAACAATGACGATGCAGTGATGCTGTACTCTGTATTGGAACAAAAGCTTGCAGCTCAAGATGACCAGAAGGAAAACATGGCTTGTTACACTGAGCTGATAGAGAGAGAAAGGGAAAGTCTGGCAAGTATACTATCAGACATGGTCATCCAGAGAGAAGACATGGAAAACCAATGGAGGCAGAAGATTGAATTGGACAAACAAGATGGTAACAAACTAAAGGCAGAGCTGACACAAGACAGATATGATCTGGATAGAGAGACTGAGATGATGAACAAAGAGAAACTGGACTTTGAGCTCAAGAGGTTGGAGATCCAGAAACAAAGAGACATGTTAGAACAAGAGAAACAAGATATGCAAAGGCAAAGCTCTGAGCTGGAAATCACAATGACTGAGCTACAAAAGAAGAAAGAACTTGCAGACAGTCAGCTTGATGAGATACACAGAGAGAAAGGAAACATTAAAGAAGAGACGCTTCAACTTCAGACAGAGAGAGACACACTTCAGAACAACATGAACATGATCATCTTAAAACAAAAAGAACAAGAACTTAAGGAAGATGAGTTCAAACGACAAACACAAGAACTTGAAACCAGCAAGAACAGTGTACTGGCTGACAGAGAGGAACTGGATATTTGGAGGAAGGATCTCAATCGCGAGAAAGAAGAGGTTGAAGCTGCCATGAACATCATCAGTAAAGAGAGAGAACAACTCAGTCAAATGAAGATAAGTACTGAAATGGACAGACACAGGTTGGACACTGAAAAGGACAGAATGGAAGAAGAAAGGTCTGAACTGAAAATAAGAGAAGATCAACTCACGACGAAAATGAAGTCAATTGAAACTCTGAGAGAAAAACTTCAACAGCTGAATGAAAGGATGTGTGAGGACATGAAAAAGAAGATGGAAAGATTACAACAAAAAAATGACGATGCAGTGATGCTGTACTCTGTATTGGAACAAAAGCTTGCAGCTCAAGATGACCAGAAGGAAAACATGGCTTATTACACTGAGCTGATAGAGAGAGAAAAGGAAAGTCTCAGAAGTATACTATCAGACTTGGTCATCCAGAAAAAAGACTTGGAAAACCAATGGAGGCAGAAGATTGAATTGGACAAACAAGATGGTAACAAACTGAAGGCAGAGCAGAAGCAAGACGGAGATGATCTGGATAGAGAAGTTGAGATGATGAACAAAGACAAGTTGGACTTGGAGCTCATGAGGTCTGAACTCCAGAAACAAAGAGACATATTAGAACAAGAGAAACAAGATATGCAAAGGCAAAGCTCTGAGCTGGAAATCACAATGACTGAGCTACAAAAGAAGAAAGAACTTGCAGACAGTCAGCTTGATGAGATACACAGAGAGAAAGGAAACATTAAAGAAGAGACCCTTCAACTTCAGACAGAGAGAGACACACTTCAGAACAACATGAACATGATCATCTTAAAACAAAAAGAGCAAGAACTTAAGGAAGATGAGTTCAAACGACAAACAAAAGAACTTGAAACCAGCAAGAACAGTGTACTGGCTGACAGAGAGGAACTGGATATTTGGAGGAAGGATCTCAATCGCGAGAAAGAAGAGGTTAAAGCTGCCATGAACACCATCAGTAAAGAGAGAGAACAACTCAGTCAAATGAAGATAAGTACTGAAATGGAAAGACACAGGTTGGACACTGAAAAGGACAGAATGGAAGAAGAAAGGTCTGAACTGAAAATAAGAGAAGATCAACTCATGACGAAAATGAAGTCAATTGAAACTCTGAGAGAAAAACTTCAACAGCTGAATGAAAGGATGTGTGAGGACATGAAAAAGAAGATGGAAAGATTACAACAAAACAATGACGATGCAGTGATGCTGTACTCTGTATTGGAACAAAAGCTTGCAGCTCAAGATGACCAGAAGAAAAACATGGCTTGTTACACTGAGCTGATAGAGAGAGAAAGGGAAAGTCTGGCAAGTATACTATCAGACATGGTCATCCAGAGAGAAGACATGGAAAACCAATGGAGGCAGAAGATTGAATTGGACAAACAAGATGGTAACAAACTAAAGGCAGAGCTGACACAAGACAGATATGATCTGGATAGAGAGACTGAGATGATGAACAAAGAGAAACTGGACTTTGAGCTCAAGAGGTTGGAGATCCAGAAACAAAGAGACATGTTAGAACAAGAGAAACAAGATATGCAAAGGCAAAGCTCTGAGCTGGAAATCACAATGACTGAGCTACAAAAGAAGAAAGAACTTGCAGACAGTCAGCTTGATGAGATACACAGAGAGAAAGGAAACATTAAAGAAGAGACCCTTCAACTTCAGACAGAGAGAGACACACTTCAGAACAACATGAACATGATCATCTTAAAACAAAAAGAACAAGAACTTAAGGAAGATGAGTTCAAACGACAAACACAAGAACTTGAAACCAGCAAGAACAGTGTACTGGCTGACAGAGAGGAACTGGATATTTGGAGGAAGGATCTCAATCGCGAGAAAGAAGAGGTTGAAGCTGCCATGAACATCATCAGTAAAGAGAGAGAACAACTCAGTCAAATGAAGATAAGTACTGAAATGGACAGACACAGGTTGGACACTGAAAAGGACAGAATGGAAGAAGAAAGGTCTGAACTGAAAATAAGAGAAGATCAACTCACGACGAAAATGAAGTCAATTGAAACTCTGAGAGAAAAACTTCAACAGCTGAATGAAAGGATGTGTGAGGACATGAAAAAGAAGATGGAAAGATTACAACAAAAAAATGACGATGCAGTGATGCTGTACTCTGTATTGGAACAAAAGCTTGCAGCTCAAGATGACCAGAAGGAAAACATGGCTTATTACACTGAGCTGATAGAGAGAGAAAAGGAAAGTCTCAGAAGTATACTATCAGACTTGGTCATCCAGAAAAAAGACTTGGAAAACCAATGGAGGCAGAAGATTGAATTGGACAAACAAGATGGTAACAAACTGAAGGCAGAGCAGAAGCAAGACGGAGATGATCTGGATAGAGAAGTTGAGATGATGAACAAAGACAAGTTGGACTTGGAGCTCATGAGGTCTGAACTCCAGAAACAAAGAGACATATTAGAACAAGAGAAACAAGATATGCAAAGGCAAAGCTCTGAGCTGGAAATCACAATGACTGAGCTACAAAAGAAGAAAGAACTTGCAGACAGTCAGCTTGATGAGATACACAGAGAGAAAGGAAACATTAAAGAAGAGACCCTTCAACTTCAGACAGAGAGAGACACACTTCAGAACAACATGAACATGATCATCTTAAAACAAAAAGAGCAAGAACTTAAGGAAGATGAGTTCAAACGACAAACAAAAGAACTTGAAACCAGCAAGAACAGTGTACTGGCTGACAGAGAGGAACTGGATATTTGGAGGAAGGATCTCAATCGCGAGAAAGAAGAGGTTGAAGCTGCCATGAACACCATCAGTAAAGAGAGAGAACAACTCAGTCAAATGAAGATAAGTACTGAAATGGAAAGACACAGGTTGGACACTGAAAAGGACAGAATGGAAGAAGAAAGGTCTGAACTGAAAATAAGAGAAGATCAACTCATGACGAAAATGAAGTCAATTGAAACTCTGAGAGAAAAACTTCAACAGCTGAATGAAAGGATGTGTGAGGACATGAAAAAGAAGATGGAAAGATTACAACAAAACAATGACGATGCAGTGATGCTGTACTCTGTATTGGAACAAAAGCTTGCAGCTCAAGATGACCAGAAGAAAAACATGGCTTGTTACACTGAGCTGATAGAGAGAGAAAGGGAAAGTCTGGCAAGTATACTATCCGACATGGTCATCCAGAGAGAAGACATGGAAAACCAATGGAGGCAGAAGATTGAATTGGACAAACAAGATGGTAACAAACTAAAGGCAGAGCTGACACAAGACAGATATGATCTGGATAGAGAGACTGACATGATGAACAAAGAGAAACTGGACTTTGAGCTCAAGAGGTTGGAGATCCAGAAACAAAGAGACATGTTAGAACAAGAGAAACAAGATATGCAAAGGCAAAGCTCCAAGCTGGAAATCACAATGACTGAGCTACAAAAGAAGAAAGAACTTGCAGACAGTCAGCTTGATGAGATACACAGAGAGAAAGGAAACATTAAAGAAGAGACCCTTCAACTTCAGACAGAGAGAGACACACTTCAGAACAACATGAACATGATCATCTTAAAACAAAAAGAGCAAGAACTTAAGGAAGATGAGTTCAAACGACAAACACAAGAACTTGAAACCAGCAAGAACAGTGTACTGGCTGACAGAGAGGAACTGGATATTTGGAGGAAGGATCTCAATCGCGAGAAAGAAGAGGTTGAAGCTGCCATGAACATCATCAGTAAAGAGAGAGAACAACTCAGTCAAATGAAGATGAGTACTGAAATGGACAGACACAGGTTGGACACTGAAAAGGACAGAATGGAAGAAGAAAGGTCTGAACTGAAAATAAGAGAAGATCAACTCACGACGAAAATGAAGTCAATTGAAACTCTGAGAGAAAAACTTCAACAGCTGAATGAAAGGATGTGTGAGGACATGAAAAAGAAGATGGAAAGATTACAACAAAACAATGACGATGCAGTGATGCTGTACTCTGTATTGGAACAAATGCTTGCAGCTCAAGATGACCAGAAGGAAAACATGGCTTGTTACACTGAGCTGATAGAGAGAGAAAGGGAAAGTCTGGCAAGTATACTATCAGACATGGTCATCCAGAGAGAAGACATGGAAAACCAATGGAGGCAGAAGATTGAATTGGACAAACAAGATGGTAACAAACTAAAGGCAGAGCTGACACAAGACAGATATGATCTGGATAGAGAGACTGAGATGATGAACAAAGAGAAACTGGACTTTGAGCTCAAGAGGTTGGAGATCCAGAAACAAAGAGACATGTTAGAACAAGAGAAAGAAGATATGCAAAGGAAAAGCTCCAAGCTGGAAATCACAATGACTGAGCTACAAAAGAAGAAAGAACTTGCAGACAGTCAGCTTGATGAGATACACAGAGAGAAAGGAAACATTAAAGAAGAGACCCTTCAACTTCAGACAGAGAGAGACACACTTCAGAACAACATGAACATGATCATCTTAAAACAAAAAGAACAAGAACTTAAGGAAGATGAGTTCAAACGACAAACACAAGAACTTGAAACCAGCAAGAACAGTGTACTGGCTGACAGAGAGGAACTGGATATTTGGAGGAAGGATCTCAATCGCGAGAGAGAAGAGGTTGAAGCTGCCATGAACACCATCAGTAAAGAGAGAGAACAACTCAGTCAAATGAAGATAAGTACTGAAATGGAAAGACACAGGTTGGACACTGAAAAGGACAGAATGGAAGAAGAAAGGTCTGAACTGAAAATAAGAGAAGATCAACTCATGACGAAAATGAAGTCAATTGAAACTCTGAGAGAAAAACTTCAACAGCTGAATGAAAGGATGTGTGAGGACATGAAAAAGAAGATGGAAAGATTACAACAAAACAATGACGATGCAGTGATGCTGTACTCTGTATTGGAACAAAAGCTTGCAGCTCAAGATGACCAGAAGGAAAACATGGCTTATTACACTGAGCTGATAGAGAGAGAAAAGGAAAGTCTCAGAAGTATACTATCAGACTTGGTCATCCAGAAAAAAGACTTGGAAAACCAATGGAGGCAGAAGATTGAATTGAACAAACAAGATGGTAACAAACTGAAGGCAGAGCAGAAGCAAGACGGAGATGATCTGGATAGAGAAGTTGAGATGATGAACAAAGACAAGTTGGACTTGGAGCTCATGAGGTCTGAACTCCAGAAACAAAGAGACATATTAGAACAAGAGAAACAAGATATGCAAAGGCAAAGCTCTGAGCTGGAAATCACAATGACTGAGCTACAAAAGAAGAAAGAACTTGCAGACAGTCAGCTTGATGAGATACACAGAGAGAAAGGAAACATTAAAGAAGAAACCCTTCAACTTCAGACAGAGAGAGACACACTTCAGAACAACATGAACATGATCATCTTAAAACAAAAAGAGCAAGAACTTAAGGAAGATGAGTTCAAACGACAAAAAAAAGAACTTGAAACCAGCAAGAACAGTGTACTGGCTGACAGAGAGGAACTGGATATTTGGAGGAAGGATCTCAATCGCGAGAAAGAAGAGGTTGAAGCTGCCATGAACACCATCAGTAAAGAGAGAGAACAACTCAGTCAAATGAAGATAAGTACTGAAATGGAAAGACACAGGTTGGACACTGAAAAGGACAGAATGGAAGAAGAAAGGTCTGAACTGAAAATAAGAGAAGATCAACTCATGACGAAAATGAAGTCAATTGAAACTCTGAGAGAAAAACTTCAACAGCTGAATGAAAGGATGTGTGAGGACATGAAAAAGAAGATGGAAAGATTACAACAAAACAATGACGATGCAGTGATGCTGTACTCTGTATTGGAACAAAAGCTTGCAGCTCAAGATGACCAGAAGAAAAACAAGGCTTGTTACACTGAGCTGATAGAGAGAGAAAGGGAAAGTCTGGCAAGTATACTATCAGACATGGTCATCCAGAGAGAAGACATGGAAAACCAATGGAGGCAGAAGATTGAATTGGACAAACAAGATGGTAACAAACTAAAGGCAGAGCTGACACCAGACAGATATGATCTGGATAGAGAGACTGAGATGATGAACAAAGAGAAACTGGACTTTGTGCTCAAGAGGTTGGAGATCCAGAAACAAAGAGACATGTTAGAACAAGAGAAACAAGATATGCAAAGGCAAAGCTCCAAGCTGGAAATCACAATGACTGAGCTACAAAAGAAGAAAGAACTTGCAGACAGTCAGCTTGATGAGATACACAGAGAGAAAGGAAACATTAAAGAAGAGACCCTTCAACTTCAGACAGAGAGAGACACACTTCAGAACAACATGAACATGATCATCTTAAAACAAAAAGAGCAAGAACTTAAGGAAGATGAGTTCAAACAACAAACACAAGAACTTGAAACCAGCAAGAACAGTGTACTGGCTGACAGAGAGGAACTGGATATTTGGAGGAAGGATCTCAATCGCGAGAAAGAAGAGGTTGAAGCTGCCATGAACATCATCAGTAAAGAGAGAGAACAACTCAGTCAAATGAAGATGAGTACTGAAATGGACAGACACAGGTTGGACACTGAAAAGGACAGAATGGAAGAAGAAAGGTCTGAACTGAAAATAAGAGAAGATCAACTCACGACGAAAATGAAGTCAATTGAAACTCTGAGAGAAAAACTTCAACAGCTGAATGAAAGGATGTGTGAGGACATGAAAAAGAAGATGGAAAGATTACAACAAAACAATGACGATGCAGTGATGCTGTACTCTGTATTGGAACAAAAGCTTGCAGCTCAAGATGACCAGAAGGAAAACATGGCTTGTTACACTGAGCTGATAGAGAGAGAAAGGGAAAGTCTGGCAAGTATACTATCAGACATGGTCATCCAGAGAGAAGACATGGAAAACCAATGGAGGCAGAAGATTGAATTGGACAAACAAGATGGTAACAAACTAAAGGCAGAGCTGACACAAGACAGATATGATCTGGATAGAGAGACTGAGATGATGAACAAAGAGAAACTGGACTTTGAGCTCAAGAGGTTGGAGATCCAGAAACAAAGAGACATGTTAGAACAAGAGAAAGAAGATATGCAAAGGAAAAGCTCCAAGCTGGAAATCACAATGACTGAGCTACAAAAGAAGAAAGAACTTGCAGACAGTCAGCTTGATGAGATACACAGAGAGAAAGGAAACATTAAAGAAGAGACCCTTCAACTTCAGACAGAGAGAGACACACTTCAGAACAACATGAACATGATCATCTTAAAACAAAAAGAACAAGAACTTAAGGAAGATGAGTTCAAACGACAAACACAAGAACTTGAAACCAGCAAGAACAGTGTACTGGCTGACAGAGAGGAACTGGATATTTGGAGGAAGGATCTCAATCGCGAGAGAGAAGAGGTTGAAGCTGCCATGAACACCATCAGTAAAGAGAGAGAACAACTCAGTCAAATGAAGATAAGTACTGAAATGGAAAGACACAGGTTGGACACTGAAAAGGACAGAATGGAAGAAGAAAGGTCTGAACTGAAAATAAGAGAAGATCAACTCATGACGAAAATGAAGTCAATTGAAACTCTGAGAGAAAAACTTCAACAGCTGAATGAAAGGATGTGTGAGGACATGAAAAAGAAGATGGAAAGATTACAACAAAAAAATGACGATGCAGTGATGCTGTACTCTGTATTGGAACAAAAGCTTGCAGCTCAAGATGACCAGAAGGAAAACATGGCTTATTACACTGAGCTGATAGAGAGAGAAAAGGAAAGTCTCAGAAGTATACTATCAGACTTGGTCATCCAGAAAAAAGACTTGGAAAACCAATGGAGGCAGAAGATTGAATTGGACAAACAAGATGGTAACAAACTGAAGGCAGAGCAGAAGCAAGACGGAGATGATCTGGATAGAGAAGTTGAGATGATGAACAAAGACAAGTTGGACTTGGAGCTCATGAGGTCTGAACTCCAGAAACAAAGAGACATATTAGAACAAGAGAAACAAGATATGCAAAGGCAAAGCTCTGAGCTGGAAATCACAATGACTGAGCTACAAAAGAAGAAAGAACTTGCAGACAGTCAGCTTGATGAGATACACAGAGAGAAAGGAAACATTAAAGAAGAAACCCTTCAACTTCAGACAGAGAGAGACACACTTCAGAACAACATGAACATGATCATCTTAAAACAAAAAGAGCAAGAACTTAAGGAAGATGAGTTCAAACGACAAACAAAAGAACTTGAAACCAGCAAGAACAGTGTACTGGCTGACAGAGAGGAACTGGATATTTGGAGGAAGGATCTCAATCGCGAGAAAGAAGAGGTTGAAGCTGCCATGAACACCATCAGTAAAGAGAGAGAACAACTCAGTCAAATGAAGATAAGTACTGAAATGGAAAGACACAGGTTGGACACTGAAAAGGACAGAATGGAAGAAGAAAGGTCTGAACTGAAAATAAGAGAAGATCAACTCATGACGAAAATGAAGTCAATTGAAACTCTGAGAGAAAAACTTCAACAGCTGAATGAAAGGATGTGTGAGGACATGAAAAAGAAGATGGAAAGATTACAACAAAACAATGACGATGCAGTGATGCTGTACTCTGTATTGGAACAAAAGCTTGCAGCTCAAGATGACCAGAAGAAAAACATGGCTTGTTACACTGAGCTGATAGAGAGAGAAAGGGAAAGTCTGGCAAGTATACTATCAGACATGGTCATCCAGAGAGAAGACATGGAAAACCAATGGAGGCAGAAGATTGAATTGGACAAACAAGATGGTAACAAACTAAAGGCAGAGCTGACACAAGACAGATATGATCTGGATAGAGAGACTGAGATGATGAACAAAGAGAAACTGGACTTTGAGCTCAAGAGGTTGGAGATCCAGAAACAAAGAGACATGTTAGAACAAGAGAAACAAGATATGCAAAGGCAAAGCTCCAAGCTGGAAATCACAATGACTGAGCTACAAAAGAAGAAAGAACTTGCAGACAGTCAGCTTGATGAGATACACAGAGAGAAAGGAAACATTAAAGAAGAGACCCTTCAACTTCAGACAGAGAGAGACACACTTCAGAACAACATGAACATGATCATCTTAAAACAAAAAGAGCAAGAACTTAAGGAAGATGAGTTCAAACGACAAACACAAGAACTTGAAACCAGCAAGAACAGTGTACTGGCTGACAGAGAGGAACTGGATATTTGGAGGAAGGATCTCAATCGCGAGAAAGAAGAGGTTGAAGCTGCCATGAACATCATCAGTAAAGAGAGAGAACAACTCAGTCAAATGAAGATGAGTACTGAAATGGACAGACACAGGTTGGACACTGAAAAGGACAGAATGGAAGAAGAAAGGTCTGAACTGAAAATAAGAGAAGATCAACTCACGACGAAAATGAAGTCAATTGAAACTCTGAGAGAAAAACTTCAACAGCTGAATGAAAGGATGTGTGAGGACATGAAAAAGAAGATGGAAAGATTACAACAAAACAATGACGATGCAGTGATGCTGTACTCTGTATTGGAACAAAAGCTTGCAGCTCAAGATGACCAGAAGGAAAACATGGCTTGTTACACTGAGCTGATAGAGAGAGAAAGGGAAAGTCTGGCAAGTATACTATCAGACATGGTCATCCAGAGAGAAGACATGGAAAACCAATGGAGGCAGAAGATTGAATTGGACAAACAAGATGGTAACAAACTAAAGGCAGAGCTGACACAAGACAGATATGATCTGGATAGAGAGACTGAGATGATGAACAAAGAGAAACTGGACTTTGAGCTCAAGAGGTTGGAGATCCAGAAACAAAGAGACATGTTAGAACAAGAGAAAGAAGATATGCAAAGGAAAAGCTCCAAGCTGGAAATCACAATGACTGAGCTACAAAAGAAGAAAGAACTTGCAGACAGTCAGCTTGATGAGATACACAGAGAGAAAGGAAACATTAAAGAAGAGACCCTTCAACTTCAGACAGAGAGAGACACACTTCAGAACAACATGAACATGATCATCTTAAAACAAAAAGAACAAGAACTTAAGGAAGATGAGTTCAAACGACAAACACAAGAACTTGAAACCAGCAAGAACAGTGTACTGGCTGACAGAGAGGAACTGGATATTTGGAGGAAGGATCTCAATCGCGAGAGAGAAGAGGTTGAAGCTGCCATGAACACCATCAGTAAAGAGAGAGAACAACTCAGTCAAATGAAGATAAGTACTGAAATGGAAAGACACAGGTTGGACACTGAAAAGGACAGAATGGAAGAAGAAAGGTCTGAACTGAAAATAAGAGAAGATCAACTCATGACGAAAATGAAGTCAATTGAAACTCTGAGAGAAAAACTTCAACAGCTGAATGAAAGGATGTGTGAGGACATGAAAAAGAAGATGGAAAGATTACAACAAAACAATGACGATGCAGTGATGCTGTACTCTGTATTGGAACAAAAGCTTGCAGCTCAAGATGACCAGAAGGAAAACATGGCTTATTACACTGAGCTGATAGAGAGAGAAAAGGAAAGTCTCAGAAGTATACTATCAGACTTGGTCATCCAGAAAAAAGACTTGGAAAACCAATGGAGGCAGAAGATTGAATTGAACAAACAAGATGGTAACAAACTGAAGGCAGAGCAGAAGCAAGACGGAGATGATCTGGATAGAGAAGTTGAGATGATGAACAAAGACAAGTTGGACTTGGAGCTCATGAGGTCTGAACTCCAGAAACAAAGAGACATATTAGAACAAGAGAAACAAGATATGCAAAGGCAAAGCTCTGAGCTGGAAATCACAATGACTGAGCTACAAAAGAAGAAAGAACTTGCAGACAGTCAGCTTGATGAGATACACAGAGAGAAAGGAAACATTAAAGAAGAAACCCTTCAACTTCAGACAGAGAGAGACACACTTCAGAACAACATGAACATGATCATCTTAAAACAAAAAGAGCAAGAACTTAAGGAAGATGAGTTCAAACGACAAACAAAAGAACTTGAAACCAGCAAGAACAGTGTACTGGCTGACAGAGAGGAACTGGATATTTGGAGGAAGGATCTCAATCGCGAGAAAGAAGAGGTTGAAGCTGCCATGAACACCATCAGTAAAGAGAGAGAACAACTCAGTCAAATGAAGATAAGTACTGAAATGGAAAGACACAGGTTGGACACTGAAAAGGACAGAATGGAAGAAGAAAGGTCTGAACTGAAAATAAGAGAAGATCAACTCATGACGAAAATGAAGTCAATTGAAACTCTGAGAGAAAAACTTCAACAGCTGAATGAAAGGATGTGTGAGGACATGAAAAAGAAGATGGAAAGATTACAACAAAACAATGACGATGCAGTGATGCTGTACTCTGTATTGGAACAAAAGCTTGCAGCTCAAGATGACCAGAAGGAAAACATGGCTTGTTACACTGAGCTGATAGAGAGAGAAAGGGAAAGTCTGGCAAGTATACTATCAGACATGGTCATCCAGAGAGAAGACATGGAAAACCAATGGAGGCAGAAGATTGAATTGGACAAACAAGATGGTAACAAACTAAAGGCAGAGCTGACACAAGACAGATATGATCTGGATAGAGAGACTGAGATGATGAACAAAGAGAAACTGGACTTTGAGCTCAAGAGGTTGGAGATCCAGAAACAAAGAGACATGTTAGAACAAGAGAAACAAGATATGCAAAGGCAAAGCTCTGAGCTGGAAATCACAATGACTGAGCTACAAAAGAAGAAAGAACTTGCAGACAGTCAGCTTGATGAGATACACAGAGAGAAAGGAAACATTAAAGAAGAGACCCTTCAACTTCAGACAGAGAGAGACACACTTCAGAACAACATGAACATGATCATCTTAAAACAAAAAGAGCAAGAACTTAAGGAAGATGAGTTCAAACGACAAACACAAGAACTTGAAACCAGCAAGAACAGTGTACTGGCTGACAGAGAGGAACTGGATATTTGGAGGAAGGATCTCAATCGCGAGAAAGAAGAGGTTGAAGCTGCCATGAACATCATCAGTAAAGAGAGAGAACAACTCAGTCAAATGAAGATAAGTACTGAAATGGACAGACACAGGTTGGACACTGAAAAGGACAGAATGGAAGAAGAAAGGTCTGAACTGAAAATAAGAGAAGATCAACTCACGACGAAAATGAAGTCAATTGAAACTCTGAGAGAAAAACTTCAACAGCTGAATGAAAGGATGTGTGAGGACATGAAAAAGAAGATGGAAAGATTACAACAAAAAAATGACGATGCAGTGATGCTGTACTCTGTATTGGAACAAAAGCTTGCAGCTCAAGATGACCAGAAGGAAAACATGGCTTATTACACTGAGCTGATAGAGAGAGAAAAGGAAAGTCTCAGAAGTATACTATCAGACTTGGTCATCCAGAAAAAAGACTTGGAAAACCAATGGAGGCAGAAGATTGAATTGGACAAACAAGATGGTAACAAACTGAAGGCAGAGCAGAAGCAAGACGGAGATGATCTGGATAGAGAAGTTGAGATGATGAACAAAGACAAGTTGGACTTGGAGCTCATGAGGTCTGAACTCCAGAAACAAAGAGACATATTAGAACAAGAGAAACAAGATATGCAAAGGCAAAGCTCTGAGCTGGAAATCACAATGACTGAGCTACAAAAGAAGAAAGAACTTGCAGACAGTCAGCTTGATGAGATACACAGAGAGAAAGGAAACATTAAAGAAGAGACCCTTCAACTTCAGACAGAGAGAGACACACTTCAGAACAACATGAACATGATCATCTTAAAACAAAAAGAGCAAGAACTTAAGGAAGATGAGTTCAAACGACAAACAAAAGAACTTGAAACCAGCAAGAACAGTGTACTGGCTGACAGAGAGGAACTGGATATTTGGAGGAAGGATCTCAATCGCGAGAAAGAAGAGGTTGAAGCTGCCATGAACACCATCAGTAAAGAGAGAGAACAACTCAGTCAAATGAAGATAAGTACTGAAATGGAAAGACACAGGTTGGACACTGAAAAGGACAGAATGGAAGAAGAAAGGTCTGAACTGAAAATAAGAGAAGATCAACTCATGACGAAAATGAAGTCAATTGAAACTCTGAGAGAAAAACTTCAACAGCTGAATGAAAGGATGTGTGAGGACATGAAAAAGAAGATGGAAAGATTACAACAAAACAATGACGATGCAGTGATGCTGTACTCTGTATTGGAACAAAAGCTTGCAGCTCAAGATGACCAGAAGAAAAACATGGCTTGTTACACTGAGCTGATAGAGAGAGAAAGGGAAAGTCTGGCAAGTATACTATCAGACATGGTCATCCAGAGAGAAGACATGGAAAACCAATGGAGGCAGAAGATTGAATTGGACAAACAAGATGTTAACAAACTAAAGGCAGAGCTGACACAAGACAGATATGATCTGGATAGAGAGACTGAGATGATGAACAAAGAGAAACTGGACTTTGAGCTCAAGAGGTTGGAGATCCAGAAACAAAGAGACATGTTAGAACAAGAGAAACAAGATATGCAAAGGCAAAGCTCCAAGCTGGAAATCACAATGACTGAGCTACAAAAGAAGAAAGAACTTGCAGACAGTCAGCTTGATGAGATACACAGAGAGAAAGGAAACATTAAAGAAGAGACCCTTCAACTTCAGACAGAGAGAGACACACTTCAGAACAACATGAACATGATCATCTTAAAACAAAAAGAGCAAGAACTTAAGGAAGATGAGTTCAAACGACAAACACAAGAACTTGAAACCAGCAAGAACAGTGTACTGGCTGACAGAGAGGAACTGGATATTTGGAGGAAGGATCTCAATCGCGAGAAAGAAGAGGTTGAAGCTGCCATGAACATCATCAGTAAAGAGAGAGAACAACTCAGTCAAATGAAGATGAGTACTGAAATGGACAGACACAGGTTGGACACTGAAAAGGACAGAATGGAAGAAGAAAGGTCTGAACTGAAAATAAGAGAAGATCAACTCACGACGAAAATGAAGTCAATTGAAACTCTGAGAGAAAAACTTCAACAGCTGAATGAAAGGATGTGTGAGGACATGAAAAAGAAGATGGAAAGATTACAACAAAACAATGACGATGCAGTGATGCTGTACTCTGTATTGGAACAAAAGCTTGCAGCTCAAGATGACCAGAAGGAAAACATGGCTTGTTACACTGAGCTGATAGAGAGAGAAAGGGAAAGTCTGGCAAGTATACTATCAGACATGGTCATCCAGAGAGAAGACATGGAAAACCAATGGAGGCAGAAGATTGAATTGGACAAACAAGATGGTAACAAACTAAAGGCAGAGCTGACACAAGACAGATATGATCTGGATAGAGAGACTGAGATGATGAACAAAGAGAAACTGGACTTTGAGCTCAAGAGGTTGGAGATCCAGAAACAAAGAGACATGTTAGAACAAGAGAAAGAAGATATGCAAAGGAAAAGCTCCAAGCTGGAAATCACAATGACTGAGCTACAAAAGAAGAAAGAACTTGCAGACAGTCAGCTTGATGAGATACACAGAGAGAAAGGAAACATTAAAGAAGAGACCCTTCAACTTCAGACAGAGAGAGACACACTTCAGAACAACATGAACATGATCATCTTAAAACAAAAAGAACAAGAACTTAAGGAAGATGAGTTCAAACGACAAACACAAGAACTTGAAACCAGCAAGAACAGTGTACTGGCTGACAGAGAGGAACTGGATATTTGGAGGAAGGATCTCAATCGCGAGAAAGAAGAGGTTGAAGCTGCCATGAACACCATCAGTAAAGAGAGAGAACAACTCAGTCAAATGAAGATAAGTACTGAAATGGAAAGACACAGGTTGGACACTGAAAAGGACAGAATGGAAGAAGAAAGGTCTGAACTGAAAATAAGAGAAGATCAACTCATGACGAAAATGAAGTCAATTGAAACTCTGAGAGAAAAACTTCAACAGCTGAATGAAAGGATGTGTGAGGACATGAAAAAGAAGATGGAAAGATTACAACAAAAAAATGACGATGCAGTGATGCTGTACTCTGTATTGGAACAAAAGCTTGCAGCTCAAGATGACCAGAAGGAAAACATGGCTTATTACACTGAGCTGATAGAGAGAGAAAAGGAAAGTCTCAGAAGTATACTATCAGACTTGGTCATCCAGAAAAAAGACTTGGAAAACCAATGGAGGCAGAAGATTGAATTGGACAAACAAGATGGTAACAAACTGAAGGCAGAGCAGAAGCAAGACGGAGATGATCTGGATAGAGAAGTTGAGATGATGAACAAAGACAAGTTGGACTTGGAGCTCATGAGGTCTGAACTCCAGAAACAAAGAGACATATTAGAACAAGAGAAACAAGATATGCAAAGGCAAAGCTCTGAGCTGGAAATCACAATGACTGAGCTACAAAAGAAGAAAGAACTTGCAGACAGTCAGCTTGATGAGATACACAGAGAGAAAGGAAACATTAAAGAAGAAACCCTTCAACTTCAGACAGAGAGAGACACACTTCAGAACAACATGAACATGATCATCTTAAAACAAAAAGAGCAAGAACTTAAGGAAGATGAGTTCAAACGACAAACAAAAGAACTTGAAACCAGCAAGAACAGTGTACTGGCTGACAGAGAGGAACTGGATATTTGGAGGAAGGATCTCAATCGCGAGAAAGAAGAGGTTGAAGCTGCCATGAACACCATCAGTAAAGAGAGAGAACAACTCAGTCAAATGAAGATAAGTACTGAAATGGAAAGACACAGGTTGGACACTGAAAATGACAGAATGGAAGAAGAAAGGTCTGAACTGAAAATAAGAGAAGATCAACTCATGACGAAAATGAAGTCAATTGAAACTCTGAGAGAAAAACTTCAACAGCTGAATGAAAGGATGTGTGAGGACATGAAAAAGAAGATGGAAAGATTACAACAAAACAATGACGATGCAGTGATGCTGTACTCTGTATTGGAACAAAAGCTTGCAGCTCAAGATGACCAGAAGAAAAACATGGCTTGTTACACTGAGCTGATAGAGAGAGAAAGGGAAAGTCTGGCAAGTATACTATCAGACATGGTCATCCAGAGAGAAGACATGGAAAACCAATGGAGGCAGAAGATTGAATTGGACAAACAAGATGGTAACAAACTAAAGGCAGAGCTGACACAAGACAGATATGATCTGGATAGAGAGACTGAGATGATGAACAAAGAGAAACTGGACTTTGAGCTCAAGAGGTTGGAGATCCAGAAACAAAGAGACATGTTAGAACAAGAGAAAGAAGATATGCAAAGGAAAAGCTCCAAGCTGGAAATCACAATGACTGAGCTACAAAAGAAGAAAGAACTTGCAGACAGTCAGCTTGATGAGATACACAGAGAGAAAGGAAACATTAAAGAAGAGACCCTTCAACTTCAGACAGAGAGAGACACACTTCAGAACAACATGAACATGATCATCTTAAAACAAAAAGAACAAGAACTTAAGGAAGATGAGTTCAAACGACAAACACAAGAACTTGAAACCAGCAAGAACAGTGTACTGGCTGACAGAGAGGAACTGGATATTTGGAGGAAGGATCTCAATCGCGAGAGAGAAGAGGTTGAAGCTGCCATGAACACCATCAGTAAAGAGAGAGAACAACTCAGTCAAATGAAGATAAGTACTGAAATGGAAAGACACAGGTTGGACACTGAAAAGGACAGAATGGAAGAAGAAAGGTCTGAACTGAAAATAAGAGAAGATCAACTCATGACGAAAATGAAGTCAATTGAAACTCTGAGAGAAAAACTTCAACAGCTGAATGAAAGGATGTGTGAGGACATGAAAAAGAAGATGGAAAGATTACAACAAAAAAATGACGATGCAGTGATGCTGTACTCTGTATTGGAACAAAAGCTTGCAGCTCAAGATGACCAGAAGGAAAACATGGCTTATTACACTGAGCTGATAGAGAGAGAAAAGGAAAGTCTCAGAAGTATACTATCAGACTTGGTCATCCAGAAAAAAGACTTGGAAAACCAATGGAGGCAGAAGATTGAATTGGACAAACAAGATGGTAACAAACTGAAGGCAGAGCAGAAGCAAGACGGAGATGATCTGGATAGAGAAGTTGAGATGATGAACAAAGACAAGTTGGACTTGGAGCTCATGAGGTCTGAACTCCAGAAACAAAGAGACATATTAGAACAAGAGAAACAAGATATGCAAAGGCAAAGCTCTGAGCTGGAAATCACAATGACTGAGCTACAAAAGAAGAAAGAACTTGCAGACAGTCAGCTTGATGAGATACACAGAGAGAAAGGAAACATTAAAGAAGAAACCCTTCAACTTCAGACAGAGAGAGACACACTTCAGAACAACATGAACATGATCATCTTAAAACAAAAAGAGCAAGAACTTAAGGAAGATGAGTTCAAACGACAAACAAAAGAACTTGAAACCAGCAAGAACAGTGTACTGGCTGACAGAGAGGAACTGGATATTTGGAGGAAGGATCTCAATCGCGAGAAAGAAGAGGTTGAAGCTGCCATGAACACCATCAGTAAAGAGAGAGAACAACTCAGTCAAATGAAGATAAGTACTGAAATGGAAAGACACAGGTTGGACACTGAAAAGGACAGAATGGAAGAAGAAAGGTCTGAACTGAAAATAAGAGAAGATCAACTCATGACGAAAATGAAGTCAATTGAAACTCTGAGAGAAAAACTTCAACAGCTGAATGAAAGGATGTGTGAGGACATGAAAAAGAAGATGGAAAGATTACAACAAAACAATGACGATGCAGTGATGCTGTACTCTGTATTGGAACAAAAGCTTGCAGCTCAAGATGACCAGAAGAAAAACATGGCTTGTTACACTGAGCTGATAGAGAGAGAAAGGGAAAGTCTGGCAAGTATACTATCAGACATGGTCATCCAGAGAGAAGACATGGAAAACCAATGGAGGCAGAAGATTGAATTGGACAAACAAGATGGTAACAAACTA
This sequence comes from Clinocottus analis, assembly GCF_023055335.1. Classification (NCBI taxonomy): domain Eukaryota; kingdom Metazoa; phylum Chordata; class Actinopteri; order Perciformes; family Cottidae; genus Clinocottus; species Clinocottus analis. Next base: position 6,099,359 of record NW_027176207.1, on the reverse strand, counting down.
AAGGCAGAGCTGACACAAGACAGATATGATCTGGATAGAGAGACTGAGATGATGAACAAAGAGAAACTGGACTTTGAGCTCAAGAGGTTGGAGATCCAGAAACAAAGAGACATGTTAGAACAAGAGAAACAAGATATGCAAAGGCAAAGCTCCAAGCTGGAAATCACAATGACTGAGCTACAAAAGAAGAAAGAACTTGCAGACAGTCAGCTTGATGAGATACACAGAGAGAAAGGAAACATTAAAGAAGAGACCCTTCAACTTCAGACAGAGAGAGACACACTTCAGAACAACATGAACATGATCATCTTAAAACAAAAAGAGCAAGAACTTAAGGAAGATGAGTTCAAACGACAAACACAAGAACTTGAAACCAGCAAGAACAGTGTACTGGCTGACAGAGAGGAACTGGATATTTGGAGGAAGGATCTCAATCGCGAGAAAGAAGAGGTTGAAGCTGCCATGAACATCATCAGTAAAGAGAGAGAACAACTCAGTCAAATGAAGATGAGTACTGAAATGGACAGACACAGGTTGGACACTGAAAAGGACAGAATGGAAGAAGAAAGGTCTGAACTGAAAATAAGAGAAGATCAACTCACGACGAAAATGAAGTCAATTGAAACTCTGAGAGAAAAACTTCAACAGCTGAATGAAAGGATGTGTGAGGACATGAAAAAGAAGATGGAAAGATTACAACAAAACAATGACGATGCAGTGATGCTGTACTCTGTATTGGAACAAAAGCTTGCAGCTCAAGATGACCAGAAGGAAAACATGGCTTGTTACACTGAGCTGATAGAGAGAGAAAGGGAAAGTCTGGCAAGTATACTATCAGACATGGTCATCCAGAGAGAAGACATGGAAAACCAATGGAGGCAGAAGATTGAATTGGACAAACAAGATGGTAACAAACTAAAGGCAGAGCTGACACAAGACAGATATGATCTGGATAGAGAGACTGAGATGATGAACAAAGAGAAACTGGACTTTGAGCTCAAGAGGTTGGAGATCCAGAAACAAAGAGACATGTTAGAACAAGAGAAAGAAGATATGCAAAGGAAAAGCTCCAAGCTGGAAATCACAATGACTGAGCTACAAAAGAAGAAAGAACTTGCAGACAGTCAGCTTGATGAGATACACAGAGAGAAAGGAAACATTAAAGAAGAGACCCTTCAACTTCAGACAGAGAGAGACACACTTCAGAACAACATGAACATGATCATCTTAAAACAAAAAGAACAAGAACTTAAGGAAGATGAGTTCAAACGACAAACACAAGAACTTGAAACCAGCAAGAACAGTGTACTGGCTGACAGAGAGGAACTGGATATTTGGAGGAAGGATCTCAATCGCGAGAAAGAAGAGGTTGAAGCTGCCATGAACACCATCAGTAAAGAGAGAGAACAACTCAGTCAAATGAAGATAAGTACTGAAATGGAAAGACACAGGTTGGACACTGAAAAGGACAGAATGGAAGAAGAAAGGTCTGAACTGAAAATAAGAGAAGATCAACTCATGACGAAAATGAAGTCAATTGAAACTCTGAGAGAAAAACTTCAACAGCTGAATGAAAGGATGTGTGAGGACATGAAAAAGAAGATGGAAAGATTACAACAAAACAATGACGATGCAGTGATGCTGTACTCTGTATTGGAACAAAAGCTTGCAGCTCAAGATGACCAGAAGGAAAACATGGCTTATTACACTGAGCTGATAGAGAGAGAAAAGGAAAGTCTCAGAAGTATACTATCAGACTTGGTCATCCAGAAAAAAGACTTGGAAAACCAATGGAGGCAGAAGATTGAATTGGACAAACAAGATGGTAACAAACTGAAGGCAGAGCAGAAGCAAGACGGAGATGATCTGGATAGAGAAGTTGAGATGATGAACAAAGACAAGTTGGACTTGGAGCTCATGAGGTCTGAACTCCAGAAACAAAGAGACATATTAGAACAAGAGAAACAAGATATGCAAAGGCAAAGCTCTGAGCTGGAAATCACAATGACTGAGCTACAAAAGAAGAAAGAACTTGCAGACAGTCAGCTTGATGAGATACACAGAGAGAAAGGAAACATTAAAGAAGAAACCCTTCAACTTCAGACAGAGAGAGACACACTTCAGAACAACATGAACATGATCATCTTAAAACAAAAAGAGCAAGAACTTAAGGAAGATGAGTTCAAACGACAAACAAAAGAACTTGAAACCAGCAAGAACAGTGTACTGGCTGACAGAGAGGAACTGGATATTTGGAGGAAGGATCTCAATCGCGAGAAAGAAGAGGTTGAAGCTGCCATGAACACCATCAGTAAAGAGAGAGAACAACTCAGTCAAATGAAGATAAGTACTGAAATGGAGAGACACAGGTTGGACACTGAAAAGGACAGAATGGAAGAAGAAAGGTCTGAACTGAAAATAAGAGAAGATCAACTCATGACGAAAATGAAGTCAATTGAAACTCTGAGAGAAAAACTTCAACAGCTGAATGAAAGGATGTGTGAGGACATGAAAAAGAAGATGGAAAGATTACAACAAAACAATGACGATGCAGTGATGCTGTACTCTGTATTGGAACAAAAGCTTGCAGCTCAAGATGACCAGAAGGAAAACATGGCTTGTTACACTGAGCTGATAGAGAGAGAAAGGGAAAGTCTGGCAAGTATACTATCAGACATGGTCATCCAGAGAGAAGACATGGAAAACCAATGGAGGCAGAAGATTGAATTGGACAAACAAGATGTTAACAAACTAAAGGCAGAGCTGACACAAGACAGATATGATCTGGATAGAGAGACTGAGATGATGAACAAAGAGAAACTGGACTTTGAGCTCAAGAGGTTGGAGATCCAGAAACAAAGAGACATGTTAGAACAAGAGAAACAAGATATGCAAAGGAAAAGCTCCAAGCTGGAAATCACAATGACTGAGCTACAAAAGAAGAAAGAACTTGCAGACAGTCAGCTTGATGAGATACACAGAGAGAAAGGAAACATTAAAGAAGAGACCCTTCAACTTCAGACAGAGAGAGACACACTTCAGAACAACATGAACATGATCATCTTAAAACAAAAAGAGCAAGAACTTAAGGAAGATGAGTTCAAACGACAAACACAAGAACTTGAAACCAGCAAGAACAGTGTACTGGCTGACAGAGAGGAACTGGATATTTGGAGGAAGGATCTCAATCGCGAGAAAGAAGAGGTTGAAGCTGCCATGAACACCATCAGTAAAGAGAGAGAACAACTCAGTCAAATGAAGATAAGTACTGAAATGGAAAGACACAGGTTGGACACTGAAAAGGACAGAATGGAAGAAGAAAGGTCTGAACTGAAAATAAGAGAAGATCAACTCATCACGAAAATGAAGTCAATTGAAACTCTGAGAGAAAAACTTCAACAGCTGAATGAAAGGATGTGTGAGGACATGAAAAAGAAGATGGAAAGATTACAACAAAACAATGACGATGCAGTGATGCTGTACTCTGTATTGGAACAAAAGCTTGCAGCTCAAGATGACCAGAAGGAAAACATGGCTTATTACACTGAGCTGATAGAGAGAGAAAAGGAAAGTCTCAGAAGTATACTATCAGACTTGGTCATCCAGAAAAAAGACTTGGAAAACCAATGGAGGCAGAAGATTGAATTGGACAAACAAGATGGTAACAAACTGAAGGCAGAGCAGAAGCAAGACGGAGATGATCTGGATAGAGAAGTTGAGATGATGAACAAAGACAAGTTGGACTTGGAGCTCATGAGGTCTGAACTCCAGAAACAAAGAGACATATTAGAACAAGAGAAACAAGATATGCAAAGGCAAAGCTCTGAGCTGGAAATCACAATGATTGAGCTACAAAAGAAGAAAGAACTTGCAGACAGTCAGCTTGATGAGATACACAGAGAGAAAGGAAACATTAAAGAAGAGACCCTTCAACTTCAGACAGAGAGAGACACACTTCAGAACAACATGAACATGATCATCTTAAAACAAAAAGAGCAAGAACTTAAGGAAGATGAGTTCAAACGACAAACACAAGAACTTGAAACCAGCAAGAACAGTGTACTGGCTGACAGAGAGGAACTGGATATTTGGAGGAAGGATCTCAATCGCGAGAAAGAAGAGGTTGAAGCTGCCATGAACACCATCAGTAAAGAGAGAGAACAACTCAGTCAAATGAAGATAAGTACTGAAATGGAAAGACACAGGTTGGACACTGAAAAGGACAGAATGGAAGAAGAAAGGTCTGAACTGAAAATAAGAGAAGATCAACTCATGACGAAAATGAAGTCAATTGAAACTCTGAGAGAAAAACTTCAACAGCTGAATGAAAGGATGTGTGAGGACATGAAAAAGAAGATGGAAAGATTACAACAAAACAATGACGATGCAGTGATGCTGTACTCTGTATTGGAACAAAAGCTTGCAGCTCAAGATGACCAGAAGGAAAACATGGCTTGTTACACTGAGCTGATAGAGAGAGAAAGGGAAAGTCTGGCAAGTATACTATCAGACATGGTCATCCAGAGAGAAGACATGGAAAACCAATGGAGGCAGAAGATTGAATTGGACAAACAAGATGTTAACAAACTAAAGGCAGAGCTGACACAAGACAGATATGATCTGGATAGAGAGACTGAGATGATGAACAAAGAGAAACTGGACTTTGAGCTCAAGAGGTTGGAGATCCAGAAACAAAGAGACATGTTAGAACAAGAGAAACAAGATATGCAAAGGCAAAGCTCCAAGCTGGAAATCACAATGACTGAGCTACAAAAGAAGAAAGAACTTGCAGACAGTCAGCTTGATGAGATACACAGAGAGAAAGGAAACATTAAAGAAGAGACCCTTCAACTTCAGACAGAGAGAGACACACTTCAGAACAACATGAACATGATCATCTTAAAACAAAAAGAGCAAGAACTTAAGGAAGATGAGTTCAAACGACAAACACAAGAACTTGAAACCAGCAAGAACAGTGTACTGGCTGACAGAGAGGAACTGGATATTTGGAGGAAGGATCTCAATCGCGAGAAAGAAGAGGTTGAAGCTGCCATGAACATCATCAGTAAAGAGAGAGAACAACTCAGTCAAATGAAGATGAGTACTGAAATGGACAGACACAGGTTGGACACTGAAAAGGACAGAATGGAAGAAGAAAGGTCTGAACTGAAAATAAGAGAAGATCAACTCACGACGAAAATGAAGTCAATTGAAACTCTGAGAGAAAAACTTCAACAGCTGAATGAAAGGATGTGTGAGGACATGAAAAAGAAGATGGAAAGATTACAACAAAACAATGACGATGCAGTGATGCTGTACTCTGTATTGGAACAAAAGCTTGCAGCTCAAGATGACCAGAAGGAAAACATGGCTTGTTACACTGAGCTGATAGAGAGAGAAAGGGAAAGTCTGGCAAGTATACTATCAGACATGGTCATCCAGAGAGAAGACATGGAAAACCAATGGAGGCAGAAGATTGAATTGGACAAACAAGATGGTAACAAACTAAAGGCAGAGCTGACACAAGACAGATATGATCTGGATAGAGAGACTGAGATGATGAACAAAGAGAAACTGGACTTTGAGCTCAAGAGGTTGGAGATCCAGAAACAAAGAGACATGTTAGAACAAGAGAAAGAAGATATGCAAAGGAAAAGCTCCAAGCTGGAAATCACAATGACTGAGCTACAAAAGAAGAAAGAACTTGCAGACAGTCAGCTTGATGAGATACACAGAGAGAAAGGAAACATTAAAGAAGAGACCCTTCAACTTCAGACAGAGAGAGACACACTTCAGAACAACATGAACATGATCATCTTAAAACAAAAAGAACAAGAACTTAAGGAAGATGAGTTCAAACGACAAACACAAGAACTTGAAACCAGCAAGAACAGTGTACTGGCTGACAGAGAGGAACTGGATATTTGGAGGAAGGATCTCAATCGCGAGAAAGAAGAGGTTGAAGCTGCCATGAACACCATCAGTAAAGAGAGAGAACAACTCAGTCAAATGAAGATAAGTACTGAAATGGAAAGACACAGGTTGGACACTGAAAAGGACAGAATGGAAGAAGAAAGGTATGAACTGAAAATAAGAGAAGATCAACTCATGACGAAAATGAAGTCAATTGAAACTCTGAGAGAAAAACTTCAACAGCTGAATGAAAGGATGTGTGAGGACATGAAAAAGAAGATGGAAAGATTACAACAAAACAATGACGATGCAGTGATGCTGTACTCTGTATTGGAACAAAAGCTTGCAGCTCAAGATGACCAGAAGGAAAACATGGCTTATTACACTGAGCTGATAGAGAGAGAAAAGGAAAGTCTCAGAAGTATACTATCAGACTTGGTCATCCAGAAAAAAGACTTGGAAAACCAATGGAGGCAGAAGATTGAATTGGACAAACAAGATGGTAACAAACTGAAGGCAGAGCAGAAGCAAGACGGAGATGATCTGGATAGAGAAGTTGAGATGATGAACAAAGACAAGTTGGACTTGGAGCTCATAAGGTCTGAACTCCAGAAACAAAGAGACATATTAGAACAAGAGAAACAAGATATGCAAAGGCAAAGCTCTGAGCTGGAAATCACAATGACTGAGCTACAAAAGAAGAAAGAACTTGCAGACAGTCAGCTTGATGAGATACACAGAGAGAAAGGAAACATTAAAGAAGAAACCCTTCAACTTCAGACAGAGAGAGACACACTTCAGAACAACATGAACATGATCATCTTAAAACAAAAAGAGCAAGAACTTAAGGAAGATGAGTTCAAACGACAAACAAAAGAACTTGAAACCAGCAAGAACAGTGTACTGGCTGACAGAGAGGAACTGGATATTTGGAGGAAGGATCTCAATCGCGAGAAAGAAGAGGTTGAAGCTGCCATGAACACCATCAGTAAAGAGAGAGAACAACTCAGTCAAATGAAGATAAGTACTGAAATGGAGAGACACAGGTTGGACACTGAAAAGGACAGAATGGAAGAAGAAAGGTCTGAACTGAAAATAAGAGAAGATCAACTCATGACGAAAATGAAGTCAATTGAAACTCTGAGAGAAAAACTTCAACAGCTGAATGAAAGGATGTGTGAGGACATGAAAAAGAAGATGGAAAGATTACAACAAAACAATGACGATGCAGTGATGCTGTACTCTGTATTGGAACAAAAGCTTGCAGCTCAAGATGACCAGAAGGAAAACATGGCTTGTTACACTGAGCTGATAGAGAGAGAAAGGGAAAGTCTTGCAAGTATACTATCAGACATGGTCATCCAGAGAGAAGACATGGAAAACCAATGGAGGCAGAAGATTGAATTGGACAAACAAGATGTTAACAAACTAAAGGCAGAGCTGACACAAGACAGATATGATCTGGATAGAGAGACTGAGATGATGAACAAAGAGAAACTGGACTTTGAGCTCAAGAGGTTGGAGATCCAGAAACAAAGAGACATGTTAGAACAAGAGAAACAAGATATGCAAAGGAAAAGCTCCAAGCTGGAAATCACAATGACTGAGCTACAAAAGAAGAAAGAACTTGCAGACAGTCAGCTTGATGAGATACACAGAGAGAAAGGAAACATTAAAGAAGAGACCCTTCAACTTCAGACAGAGAGAGACACACTTCAGAACAACATGAACATGATCATCTTAAAACAAAAAGAGCAAGAACTTAAGGAAGATGAGTTCAAACGACAAACACAAGAACTTGAAACCAGCAAGAACAGTGTACTGGCTGACAGAGAGGAACTGGATATTTGGAGGAAGGATCTCAATCGCGAGAAAGAAGAGGTTGAAGCTGCCATGAACACCATCAGTAAAGAGAGAGAACAACTCAGTCAAATGAAGATAAGTACTGAAATGGACAGACACAGGTTGGACACTGAAAAGGACAGAATGGAAGAAGAAAGGTCTGAACTGAAAATAAGAGAAGATCAACTCATGACGAAAATGAAGTCAATTGAAACTCTGAGAGAAAAACTTCAACAGCTGAATGAAAGGATGTGTGAGGACATGAAAAAGAAGATGGAAAGATTACAACAAAACAATGACGATGCAGTGATGCTGTACTCTGTATTGGAACAAAAGCTTGCAGCTCAAGATGACCAGAAGGAAAACATGGCTTATTACACTGAGCTGATAGAGAGAGAAAAGGAAAGTCTCAGAAGTATACTATCAGACTTGGTCATCCAGAAAAAAGACTTGGAAAACCAATGGAGGCAGAAGATTGAATTGGACAAACAAGATGGTAACAAACTGAAGGCAGAGCAGAAGCAAGACGGAGATGATCTGGATAGAGAAGTTGAGATGATGAACAAAGACAAGTTGGACTTGGAGCTCATGAGGTCTGAACTCCAGAAACAAAGAGACATATTAGAACAAGAGAAACAAGATATGCAAAGGCAAAGCTCTGAGCTGGAAATCACAATGATTGAGCTACAAAAGAAGAAAGAACTTGCAGACAGTCAGCTTGATGAGATACACAGAGAGAAAGGAAACATTAAAGAAGAGACCCTTCAACTTCAGACAGAGAGAGACACACTTCAGAACAACATGAACATGATCATCTTAAAACAAAAAGAGCAAGAACTTAAGGAAGATGAGTTCAAACGACAAACACAAGAACTTGAAACCAGCAAGAACAGTGTACTGGCTGACAGAGAGGAACTGGATATTTGGAGGAAGGATCTCAATCGCGAGAAAGAAGAGGTTGAAGCTGCCATGAACACCATCAGTAAAGAGAGAGAACAACTCAGTCAAATGAAGATAAGTACTGAAATGGAAAGACACAGGTTGGACACTGAAAAGGACAGAATGGAAGAAGAAAGGTCTGAACTGAAAATAAGAGAAGATCAACTCATGACGAAAATGAAGTCAATTGAAACTCTGAGAGAAAAACTTCAACAGCTGAATGAAAGGATGTGTGAGGACATGAAAAAGAAGATGGAAAGATTACAACAAAACAATGACGATGCAGTGATGCTGTACTCTGTATTGGAACAAAAGCTTGCAGCTCAAGATGACCAGAAGGAAAACATGGCTTGTTACACTGAGCTGATAGAGAGAGAAATGGAAAGTCTGGCAAGTATACTATCAGACATGGTCATCCAGAGAGAAGACATGGAAAACCAATGGAGGCAGAAGATTGAATTGAACAAACAAGATTTTAACAAACTAAAGGCAGAGCTGACACAAGACAGATATGATCTGGATAGAGAGACTGAGATGATGAACAAAGAGAAACTGGACTTTGAGCTCAAGAGGTTGGAGATCCAGAAACAAAGAGACATGTTAGAACAAGAGAAACAAGATATGCAAAGGCAAAGCTCCAAGCTGGAAATCACAATGCCTGAGCTACAAAAGAAGAAAGAACTTGCAGACAGTCAGCTTGATGAGATACACAGAGAGAAAGGAAACATTAAAGAAGAGATCCTTCAACTTCAGACAGAGAGAGACACACTTCAGAACAACATGAACATGATCATCTTAAAACAAAAAGAACAAGAACTTAAGGAAGATGAGTTCAAACGACAAACACAAGAACTTGAAACCAGCAAGAACAGTGTACTGGCTGACAGAGAGGAACTGGATATTTGGAGGAAGGATCTCAATCGCGAGAAAGAAGAGGTTGAAGCTGCCATGAACATCATCAGTAAAGAGAGAGAACAACTCAGTCAAATGAAGATGAGTACTGAAATGGACAGACACAGGTTGGACACTGAAAAGGACAGAATGGAAGAAGAAAGGTCTGAACTGAAAATAAGAGAAGATCAACTCACGACGAAAATGAAGTCAATTGAAACTCTGAGAGAAAAACTTCAACAGCTGAATGAAAGGATGTGTGAGGACATGAAAAAGAAGACGGAAAGATTACAACAAAACAATGACGATGCAGTGATGCTGTACTCTGTATTGGAACAAAAGCTTGCAGCTCAAGATGACCAGAAGGAAAACATGGCTTATTACACTGAGCTGATAGAGAGAGAAAAGGAAAGTCTCAGAAGTATACTATCAGACTTGGTCATCCAGAAAAAAGACTTGGAAAACCAATGGAGGCAGAAGATTGAATTGGACAAACAAGATGGTAACAAACTGAAGGCAGAGCAGAAGCAAGACGGAGATGATCTGGATAGAGAAGTTGAGATGATGAACAAAGACAAGTTGGACTTGGAGCTCATGAGGTCTGAACTCCAGAAACAAAGAGACATATTAGAACAAGAGAAACAAGATATGCAAAGGCAAAGCTCTGAGCTGGAAATCACAATGATTGAGCTACAAAAGAAGAAAGAACTTGCAGACAGTCAGCTTGATGAGATACACAGAGAGAAAGGAAACATTAAAGAAGAGACCCTTCAACTTCAGACAGAGAGAGACACACTTCAGAACAACATGAACATGATCATCTTAAAACAAAAAGAGCAAGAACTTAAGGAAGATGAGTTCAAACGACAAACACAAGAACTTGAAACCAGCAAGAACAGTGTACTGGCTGACAGAGAGGAACTGGATATTTGGAGGAAGGATCTCAATCGCGAGAAAGAAGAGGTTGAAGCTGCCATGAACACCATCAGTAAAGAGAGAGAACAACTCAGTCAAATGAAGATAAGTACTGAAATGGAAAGACACAGGTTGGACACTGAAAAGGACAGAATGGAAGAAGAAAGGTCTGAACTGAAAATAAGAGAAGATCAACTCATGACGAAAATGAAGTCAATTGAAACTCTGAGAGAAAAACTTCAACAGCTGAATGAAAGGATGTGTGAGGACATGAAAAAGAAGATGGAAAGATTACAACAAAACAATGACGATGCAGTGATGCTGTACTCTGTATTGGAACAAAAGCTTGCAGCTCAAGATGACCAGAAGGAAAACATGGCTTGTTACACTGAGCTGATAGAGAGAGAAAGGGAAAGTCTGGCAAGTATACTATCAGACATGGTCATCCAGAGAGAAGACATGGAAAACCAATGGAGGCAGAAGATTGAATTGGACAAACAAGATGTTAACAAACTAAAGGCAGAGCTGACACAAGACAGATATGATCTGGATAGAGAGACTGAGATGATGAACAAAGAGAAACTGGACTTTGAGCTCAAGAGGTTGGAGATCCAGAAACAAAGAGACATGTTAGAACAAGAGAAAGAAGATATGCAAAGGCAAAGCTCCAAGCTGGAAATCACAATGACTGAGCTACAAAAGAAGAAAGAACTTGCAGACAGTCAGCTTGATGAGATACACAGAGAGAAAGGAAACATTAAAGAAGAGACCCTTCAACTTCAGACAGAGAGAGACACACTTCAGAACAACATGAACATGATCATCTTAAAACAAAAAGAACAAGAACTTAAGGAAGATGAGTTCAAACGACAAACACAAGAACTTGAAACCAGCAAGAACAGTGTACTGGCTGACAGAGAGGAACTGGATATTTGGAGGAAGGATCTCAATCGCGAGAAAGAAGAGGTTGAAGCTGCCATGAACACCATCAGTAAAGAGAGAGAACAACTCAGTCAAATGAAGATAAGTACTGAAATGGAAAAACACAGGTTGGACACTGAAAAGGACAGAATGGAAGAAGAAAGGTCTGAACTGAAAATAAGAGAAGATCAACTCATGACGAAAATGAAGTCAATTGAAACTCTGAGAGAAAAACTTCAACAGCTGAATGAAAGGATGTGTGAGGACATGAAAAAGAAGATGGAAAGATTACAACAAAACAATGACGATGCAGTGATGCTGTACTCTGTATTGGAACAAAAGCTTGCAGCTCAAGATGACCAGAAGGAAAACATGGCTTATTACACTGAGCTGATAGAGAGAGAAAAGGAAAGTCTCAGAAGTATACTATCAGACTTGGTCATCCAGAAAAAAGACTTGGAAAACCAATGGAGGCAGAAGATTGAATTGGACAAACAAGATGGTAACAAACTGAAGGCAGAGCAGAAGCAAGACGGAGATGATCTGGATAGAGAAGTTGAGATGATGAACAAAGACAAGTTGGACTTGAAGCTCATGAGGTCTGAACTCCAGAAACAAAGAGACATATTAGAACAAGAGAAACAAGATATGCAAAGGCAAAGCTCTGAGCTGGAAATCACAATGACTGAGCTACAAAAGAAGAAAGAACTTGCAGTCAGTCAGATTGATGAGATACACAGAGAGAAAGGAAACATTAAAGAAGAGACCCTTCAACTTCAGACAGAGAGAGACACACTTCAGAACAACATGAACATGATCATCTTAAAACAAAAAGAGCAAGAACTTAAGGAAGATGAGTTCAAACGACAAACACAAGAACTTGAAACCAGCAAGAACAGTGTACTGGCTGACAGAGAGGAACTGGATATTTGGAGGAAGGATCTCAATCGCGAGAAAGAAGAGGTTGAAGCTGCCATGAACACCATCAGTAAAGAGAGAGAGCAACTCAGTCAAATGAAGATAAGTACTGAAATGATAAGACACAGGTTGGACACTGAAAAGGACAGAATGGAAGAAGAAAGGTCTGAACTGAAAATAAGAGAAGATCAACTCATGACGAAAATGAAGTCAATTGAAACTCTGAGAGAAAAACTTCAACAGCTGAATGAAAGGATGTGTGAGGACATGAAAAAGAAGATGGAAAGATTACAACAAAACAATGACGATGCAGTGATGCTGTACTCTGTATTGGAACAAAAGCTTGCAGCTCAAGATGACCAGAAGGAAAACATGGCTTGTTACACTGAGCTGATAGAGAGAGAAAGGGAAAGTCTGGCAAGTATACTATCAGACATGGTCATCCAGAGAGAAGACATGGAAAACCAATGGAGGCAGAAGATTGAATTGGACAAACAAGATGTTAACAAACTAAAGGCAGAGCTGACACAAGACAGATATGATCTGGATAGAGAGACTGAGATGATGAACAAAGAGAAACTGGACTTTGAGCTCAAGAGGTTGGAGATCCAGAAACAAAGAGACATGTTAGAACAAGAGAAACAAGATATGCAAAGGCAAAGCTCCAAGCTGGAAATCACAATGACTGAGCTACAAAAGAAGAAAGAACTTGCAGACAGTCAGCTTGATGAGATACACAGAGAGAAAGGAAACATTAAAGAAGAGACCCTTCAACTTCAGACAGAGAGAGACACACTTCAGAACAACATGAACATGATCATCTTAAAACAAAAAGAACAAGAACTTAAGGAAGATGAGTTCAAACGACAAACACAAGAACTTGAAACCAGCAAGAACAGTGTACTGGCTGACAGAGAGGAACTGGATATTTGGAGGAAGGATCTCAATCGCGAGAAAGAAGAGGTTGAAGCTGCCATGAACATCATCAGTAAAGAGAGAGAACAACTCAGTCAAATGAAGATGAGTACTGAAATGGACAGACACAGGTTGGACACTGAAAAGGACAGAATGGAAGAAGAAAGGTCTGAACTGAAAATAAGAGAAGATCAACTCACGACGAAAATGAAGTCAATTGAAACTCTGAGAGAAAAACTTCAACAGCTGAATGAAAGGATGTGTGAGGACATGAAAAAGAAGACGGAAAGATTACAACAAAACAATGACGATGCAGTGATGCTGTACTCTGTATTGGAACAAAAGCTTGCAGCTCAAGATGACCAGAAGGAAAACATGGCTTATTACACTGAGCTGATAGAGAGAGAAAAGGAAAGTCTCAGAAGTATACTATCAGACTTGGTCATCCAGAAAAAAGACTTGGAAAACCAATGGAGGCAGAAGATTGAATTGGACAAACAAGATGGTAACAAACTGAAGGCAGAGCAGAAGCAAGACGGAGATGATCTGGATAGAGAAGTTGAGATGATGAACAAAGACAAGTTGGACTTGAAGCTCATGAGGTCTGAACTCCAGAAACAAAGAGACATATTAGAACAAGAGAAACAAGATATGCAAAGGCAAAGCTCTGAGCTGGAAATCACAATGATTGAGCTACAAAAGAAGAAAGAACTTGCAGACAGTCAGCTTGATGAGATACACAGAGAGAAAGGAAACATTAAAGAAGAGACCCTTCAACTTCAGACAGAGAGAGACACACTTCAGAACAACATGAACATGATCATCTTAAAACAAAAAGAGCAAGAACTTAAGGAAGATGAGTTCAAACGACAAACACAAGAACTTGAAACCAGCAAGAACAGTGTACTGGCTGACAGAGAGGAACTGGATATTTGGAGGAAGGATCTCAATCGCGAGAAAGAAGAGGTTGAAGCTGCCATGAACACCATCAGTAAAGAGAGAGAACAACTCAGTCAAATGAAGATAAGTACTGAAATGGAAAGACACAGGTTGGACACTGAAAAGGACAGAATGGAAGAAGAAAGGTCTGAACTGAAAATAAGAGAAGATCAACTCATGACGAAAATGAAGTCAATTGAAACTCTGAGAGAAAAACTTCAACAGCTGAATGAAAGGATGTGTGAGGACATGAAAAAGAAGATGGAAAGATTACAACAAAACAATGACGATGCAGTGATGCTGTACTCTGTATTGGAACAAAAGCTTGCAGCTCAAGATGACCAGAAGGAAAACATGGCTTGTTACACTGAGCTGATAGAGAGAGAAAGGGAAAGTCTGGCAAGTATACTATCAGACATGGTCATCCAGAGAGAAGACATGGAAAACCAATGGAGGCAGAAGATTGAATTGGACAAACAAGATGGTAACAAACTAAAGGCAGAGCTGACACAAGACAGATATGATCTGGATAGAGAGACTGAGATGATGAACAAAGAGAAACTGGACTTTGAGCTCAAGAGGTTGGAGATCCAGAAACAAAGAGACATGTTAGAACAAGAGAAACAAGATATGCAAAGGCAAAGCTCCAAGCTGGAAATCACAATGACTGAGTTACAAAAGAAGAAAGAACTTGCAGACAGTCAGCTTGATGAGATGCACAGAGAGAAAGGAAACATTAAAGAAGAGACCCTTCAACTTCAGACAGAGAGAGACACACTTCAGAACAACATGAACATGATCATCTTAAAACAAAAAGAACAAGAACTTAAGGAAGATGAGTTCAAACGACAAACACAAGAACTTGAAACCAGCAAGAACAGTGTACTGGCTGACAGAGAGGAACTGGATATTTGGAGGAAGGATCTCAATCGCGAGAAAGAAGTGGTTGAAGCTGCCATGAACATCATCAGTAAAGAGAGAGAACAACTGAGTCAAATGAAGATAAGTACTGACATGGACAGACACAGGTTGGACAATGAAAAGGACAGAATGGAAGAAGAAAGGTCTGAACTGAAAATAGGAGAAGATCAACTCATGACGAAAATGAAGTCAATTGAAACTCTGAGAGAAAAACTTCAACAGCTGAATAAAAGGATGTGTGAGGACATGAAAAAGAAGATGGAAAGATTACAACAAAACAATGACGATGCAGTGATGCTGTACTCTGTATTGGAACAAAAGCTTGCAGCTCAAGATGACCAGAAGGAAAACATGGCTTGTTACACTGAGCTGATAGAGAGAGGAAGGGAAAGTCTGACAAGTATACTATCAGACATGGTCATCCAGAGAGAAGACATGGAAAACCAATGGAGCCAGAAGATTGAATTGGACAAGCAAGATGATAACATACTCACGGCAGAGCTGAAGCAAGACAGAGATGATCTGGATAGAGAGAGTGAGATGATGAACATGGACAGACACAGGTTGGACACTGAAAAGAAGAGAATTGATGAAGAAAGGTCTGAACCTAAACCTGCGCTTTCCAGGTTAAAGAACTTCATGCAACATCTAAAACCTAAAGTTAATCAGCTGAATCAATGGAGACATGAAGACTTTACTAAGAGTGGGAATACATCAGGCCAGCAATATGGCAACATGCTTCACTTCAATCGTTTACAGAAACAGAAGAAACAAATGGGGACAGTGAAGTTTGATAAGGAAGTACAAACTGAGATTGTAAAAGAACAGCTTGAGGAGAAAGATGTCGAGAAACAGTATTTGAATAAACTTCTAGAATGTATCTGTGAAAAGGCTGTTCTTAAGTTTGATGATGCAATCCAGACTGAAAAACTTCAACATCAGTCGAAATTAGAGGGAGATCCACGTCATTTTGGAAGAAAAGGTAAATACTTGAAAACCAAGAGCGAAGGGCCGCTGATGCTAACCAAGAATGAAGTGAAAAATAAACAGAAACAGAAACTTGGAACGATGTTGGAGTCAGTTTTAGATAAAGATGATTTTATAGACTTGAAAATCTCAAAAAGAGATTGTTTGCGACAGATCTGGAAGGACACAAAAATTGAACTGAAAGAGATTGATCAGTTGAAACGCATCAGTCATGAGATGAGAATTCACCTCGAGCAAAGATTAAAGGGAATCAATCACTTTAACATAACATGGTCACAGAATGAAAATGAGCCATTGGAAAAGAAACTGAAAAAAGGACAAAATAAGGACATGACATCCCAGAGTGAGCGTGTGAGAGGATGCACAACACTTGATGAAAAATACACAGAGCTGCAAGAATTTGAGGATCAGATGCTCAGTGAAATTGAGAAACTATTTGTCAAAGAAAAAGTGTCAAGAACACTGACAACTAGTGACAAAGCAAGTCAAACTTTTCAGGTCGATATGATCAAAGGGAATGCAACAGTCCCGGTAACAGAACATGCTTCTCCCAAAACCTATCAAGGGGACATGAAGGTAGAAGAAACTGAGGCAGTTCCAGAGATGTCCGGTGGTCTTCTTTGTCAGATCCAGCATTACTGCTACCGATGCTGCTGCCAATGCTGTGCATGCTGCAAGCCAGTCTTCCAAGAGGACAAATGAGAGACAGGTCACTGTCATGATCCATTGGAATTTTCCTGACATTTGAAACACAGTATTTCACATTTTTTTTAAATAGTCAATGTGTATCACATCAAAAATGTACCGATACACATATAAATTTCCATCCTGGTGTCAGATTTCTTAATATGTAACAATGATGCAGGATTTTCTTAACAATAACAACAATCTATTTTCTCCTACAAAAGCAATCCCTCTCCATTAATATGATCCCCATGCCTGAAGTTTCTTACTTTCTTCTTATTTTGCTGTGTTTGGTAAATTTCTAGAGTGTGTATCCATACCAAATCACACATCCAAGAGGAAGCAACAAAAAACCCAGACAAAGTGTCGAAATGCAAATGGAGCGAGGTTAAAGTCCAAGTGGGCAAAGCTCATTCCAAATGGTACACTGGGCTGTGTTCTGGTCTGTTTAAGCTGGTGAAAGTGGGGCCAACTGTTAATGCTGTGTTTATGAACAGTTACCCACCAGTCTTTGCATAGTATGCCTTTAAGAGAAATTAATCACTTGTTTAAACCACCATGAGCACTAACATGGTAACTCAAAATGTCAAATTATTTCTGCAGATGAAATTGTAACATGTGTGTGCCGTGTGTGCTTGGAAAATATATATTGTATATATACTGCACCAGGTTTGTTCGCATTTTTTAGGATTGAATACTTAATATTCAGTTTTGCAGTAAGATCTCAGTCCTACAAATTGCAATATTAAGGCAATCTATATAACTTAAGAATACTTGTTAATACACATAACTTATGGTCTATAATATTGAAGAACTAACCATGTGTGAAAGCCTTCTTTTAGTTGTTTCTATTGCTAGATTTGCTTCTGCTTTAAAAATATTCATTAATTTACCATCGTATGCTACAACTATTTAAGAAAACTAAATTAAGCAATAACAAATAAAATAAAGCACAAATGACTTTAACTTGTATACAATCAATTTAGGTCCAATAAAATTGTCCATATCTTTACATAATCTGTCTGAATCTATATTAATTTACTTGTATTAAGCTGCTTGTTATTGACATACAATCATTCTACTATAGTATACTTTTATTACTTTTTACCATTTGTTCCAAAGCTAGTGAACGTGTGTGTGTATGTGTGAATGTATGTATGTGTAATATAAAATACGATGTTTGATTTACTATATCTGTCAACCTTGCCAGTATATGTACGCCATACAGCCTTTATTATAGCAATGTACTGGAGTTGTTTAACTTAATTTAATTTGTTACAATACTGCAACCTTTGTGAGAAGAGACATGTAGTTTAAAAAATAATTAAAGTAACCATTAAGTTTAAGTACTTACATAAACTCTGTCGACTCTACGTCAGCTTGCAGCAGTGGCCTTTAGGTCCTAATCATTCCAAAAAGGTGTCTTATTAGTAGTATATGGGATGTTGTAAGTGCCTCAACAATACAGTTTGAACAAGTCAGCGAGTGCTTTAAAAGACAATTTTGAGAAATCTTGCTGGATAATCATAGTTATGATCAAAATATCTTATAAAAAGTACTTGTTTTTTCAATAAAGATTTTTTCATAAACAAATTCTGAAAAAAATGATACAACAAAAGTATTAGAACTCATTTGGGGCTCATACGACAACTTGAACACGGAAAAAAAGACGTACAGACCCCAATGGGGTTCTAAGGCGTTTCAAAAGGAGTTAGGAAAAGACAACTGCAAAGTTTAGAGGATCTCCACTTTCCCTAACGTAATTATGATGAGACGTATTTATGATATTCTCAATGAATTGTCATATCAAACCTCAACTGCACCAATGTCATCACATAACATGGCCTCATTGGCTGCAGACAGCACACAAGAGTTGTATACATATATCAAAATACATTCAATGTTCCTTTCAAAGAGGAAGGTCCTGTTTTTATATGGAAACACTTCTGAAATGGCACTTCAGTCTGATAGACACTGAATATAATATGAAAAAGTTGGACAATGGTTTTCCCCTTGTCCGCCGATCGTTTACACACTGATGCTTTTCCTACATTTAACACAGTTGGTGTGCCCTTTACATTTGTCTGCTCAGTCAAATGTATTGTACCCCGAAACATTTTCACACAGTCCAAACAGTTGGTCATCTTTGTGTTCACTTGTGTTTCTGCGCCTTACAGAGGAGGGATGAACAAAGTTAAGACACACACATATAGATATATGAAGACAGTTACAAATGTGTATTGGATCAGTCTTTCCACATTACATTCATAGACAAATTAAAATGAATTGAAACCATATACAATTATTTTAACTATTATGAAATTCCCTAATTGGAAACTATCAGTGAAGGAGGTTCAGGGTACATGGAAGGAGGAAAACAAACTGAAATGATTTCCAAAGAGCAGATGTGATAGAAACTCTATGAGCACAGGAAGCAGGTTGTCTGCACCAGCTCTTTATTTATTACCAGTGACTCATCAGTATAGCACCAATACAATGTTGGGTCCATATTCATGTACAGTATAAAACCCAGTATTGTAAATCTTAACGGTGAACTTCTCCTATTTAACATTTAATGATGTGCGGCAATTAATAATAGATGGTAGGAACTGGAAAAAATGAAAGGACATATTGCAGGTCATTGCACTCAAACACTAAATCTGACAATGGACCATGTTCATGATATACACAGCTCGTGGATGACTTGGCTCTCCAGCTCAGCCAAGTGTGAGAAGCAGCAGTAATGTACAAAGAGATGACAGATACACAATAACCAGGAGGACATTCAAAATTGTAAAGTCTCTAAGTATCAATGGTGGGTTCTGATCTGGGCTAAGATTACTTTCATAGAAAGTCTACAAGGATACGTTATGACAAAGGTGTGAGTGAATAGAAAATATTACAGTGGTAGCTTTGATTGCTAAGAAAGGATGATACTCCAAATATGAACATGTGCTCTGAAAGCACTTTATTTGTTCGGTGCCGTTTCCTTCAGAAACATTTTTTTCTCATAATTTCATTAATAAAAATAAAAGCCAAAGTTCTTCGATGTTAAATGTTGTCTGCGTGCAGCCGTAGAAGTACTTTGAGGAAATTGAAAGTCTAAATCTGGCAAATGGTTGACGTAAAGCAGAACTTACAGTGTCCGACCACAGAAAAAGTCAACAGGATTAAGAATCGGATAGTTGTTATCTCAGTTTGTGAAACTCTGTATCACAGACAGATTTCCATTAGATGTTTAAAAAAAAAATAATAAGCACCGACACCAATCCAGGAAGCTTTCAGCTACATTATGAACATGGTCCATCTGAGAAATATGAGGTCTGCTTCAAATCATTAAGTGCTTATTAAGTCTCGTAAATCACATGGATGGTGTGTATATTGCTGATCAAACAGATACAAAATGTGTTGGAATAAAAATTAAAATAAAACTTCTTTTAAAAATAACATACACCTTGTGCATTAAGGTATTCCCAATTCCCATTAATTGACGCATCACACTTGATAGATCTGTTCACAGATCAAATTCTGAGATGAACGCAAACTAATAAACAAGTGATTTGTTTTCATTGCAAACAGTTTACAAAGGACAATTCATGCTTAGTCAAAGCTTTTCTCTGCTCATTATGTGTTGTCAATTCATCCGTCGTTCCAGATGCATATCGAGCATTGTATTAAGACACACAAAAAGCTCATGCTCTCACAGACTCACTGACTAAACTGATGAGATTCAGTTTGGATTTGATAACGCCCTTTTCTCAACAAAAAAAAGAAGAGAGGAAAAAAATATCCACACACACACACCTAAGAGAAAAACACCCAACATACTGCCCCATTGCTTCCTCCCTCAGACACCAACCTATCCATCACCGGTGTTAACAGCTAGTTCTGAAGAAGAGCCCTTGGAAACATCATGGAGGAACTGTATGGCTTCCGTAAAGAGCATAAAAACAGTGTGTTAAAATGATTGGTGGTTTACAGTCTGAAAAAGCAGCAGTAGTTGTTTAAAGGCCATCCAAAGGTGCTACAGGCATTGTGTTGAGTTACTATGTGAAGTCCAGTTTGATACAGTATAGCCAGTGTGGCCAGGCTTTGTCCGTGGTGTGGTTCTAGTGAACAATATGTCCACCAGCTGAGGCACTTAGATCCTGATGGACTAAAACCTCAATGAAGATGGAGGTTCTGCTCATTTTATACCTGCAAGGATGTGGCTCAGGTGTTCATGTCTCCTGTGTTTTTGTGTGTGTGGCAGAGATGCTATCACTCTCTTATGCTAGCAGAATACGAGAACTGGGGGAAATGTGCTTGTTGGCCGGGATCCTCACAGTCCAGACTGGTATCTGTAAGAAAAGCACAGCAGATGTCAGTGGTCACATTCCAGTCCCAGACTGTGGACACTGGTGGATCAGGCACTGACACAGGGTCGCTATCCAGTCCAGTGTTTCTCCTAGGTTTACAGCTTCAGCTGGGGGGAGGGGGAGAGAGCAATCACTTAAAACAAGGAAAATAAAGTTCTATCTGTGCAAAAAACTAAATTATATGTACTTACTACTAAATAACTCATTTTGGAAAACTAAAAGCAAATTGCAGAACAAAACAGAATGAGACTGCAGATATGTGAGCGTCAGGTTGTATCAGTGTTAGTTGCAGTGAGCTGCTTTCCTCTACACATATTTTTAAAACGCGGTTGTATTGATACGGGTCTCTCAGTTCACTCTCTGTGTTGAGATGGAAGCTTTTTCTGGTTTTGAGATACGGAACAGCAGAAAAGACAACTTCACGGAGACTTTGCGAATGCGCAACATAATCTGTTAACTGTGAACATTTACCCGAAGGTACAGGCATTTCTCCATGTATTTATTAATGACTTAGTTTTATGTCCGTGTACTTTGTAATGTGTGAAGCCAGCAGCTCATTGTTGGAACAAGACACGAGCACTTTGACTCGTTTCACTTGGAGCAGGAGAGCTGCTCTGGGTTCAGAGAGCTGCTCCGGTGCTCCTTGTAGGAGGGCTACTGTTGCTATCTTCTACATGGGAGCATTTAAAACGCAGATATAGTTGTCTGCTTTCTCCGCTCTCTGCCCGCTGCTGTGCTCAGCGCTCGCCTGTGTGCGTGCACATGTCTCTGCGCATCGGGGCGGAACAACGCCGTGCGCGATACAGAGAGCAGAGGAGAAGTGTTTACGCGCGACCATGTAAAGACAGAAATGACAAGCTGTCGTGTAGATCCCATCAATAAAATAAGGCCTTTAGTTTG
Organism: Clinocottus analis; assembly: GCF_023055335.1. Classification (NCBI taxonomy): domain Eukaryota; kingdom Metazoa; phylum Chordata; class Actinopteri; order Perciformes; family Cottidae; genus Clinocottus; species Clinocottus analis. Next base: position 6,077,316 of record NW_027176207.1, on the reverse strand, counting down.
TTTAATAACAGAACAAGGTGCAGAGCTGTTCTATAGGAACCTTAAATGACGTTTTGTGATCTGGCGCTATAGAGAAAATTACAGGGGGGCGGGTGGTTATTTCAGGGGGGCACCCCGCCCCCCTAATATAATGGTAGGGGAATTACTGCAGTCAGAGGAAACTTACACTTGTCTGGAGGAGTGAGCGTGATAGTCTGTGCTGTGAACTCATCATCAAAGTACCGGGTGTCTGTCTCTGAAGTCACTTGCGGTCTGAAGAGTGGGGTGAGCTGATGACAGAAGGGGAGAAGATTAGTAAAATGCCCTTTGATTAGAAAAACACTTGATTTATGACTGAAGGTAGGCACTCTTAACATACTGCCTGTGTACTT